>NC_057797.1:352748979-352773377 GCF_018294505.1 Triticum aestivum | reverse complement strand
CGGGGTCAGCGGCGGTGACGTGGCAGGCGGCGGTTGGCCGTGGAGATGCGTCCGGTCGGGGCGAACGTGTCCGGCCGGCGCGGGTAGAATTTTAGGGTTTTCGGGGGGAGAAGAAGATCCGGATTCAGAGGGGTCTTTAAATAGGCATAGAGGGAGCTAGGAGAGTCCAAATGAGGTGCGGTTTTCGGCCACGCGATTGTGATCGAACGATCTAGAAGATGGAGAAGGCTTAGGTGGGTTTTGGGCCAAATTGGATGGGTGTTGGTCTGCAACACACACGAGGCCTTTTCGGTCCCTCGGTTAACCGTTGGAGTATCAAACGAAGTCCAAATGATACGAAACTTGACAGGTGGTCTACCGGTAGTAAACCAAGGCCGCTTGGCAAGTCTCGGTCCAATCCGGAAATGTTTAATCCCCACACACGAAAGAAAGGTAGAAATGTCCACCGGAGGAGAACAATGCGCCGGAATGCAAAACGGACAATGGGGAAAAGGCTCGGATGCATGAGACGAACATGTATGCAAATGAAATGCACATGATGACATGATATGCAAATGCATGACATGCAAGCAATGGCAAGGCAACAACAGCGAATAACTGCACGACACCTGGCACATCGGTCTCGGGGCGTTACATGTCGGGCCTGCGCAGACCTCTTCTTCTTCCATGGCATCAACAGGGCACACAAGTGATATTATTTGTTGTCGTTGTAAGGGAAGAGGATATTTTGTGAGAGAATGCAAATCTCAGCATGTGATGATTGCTACTAAGGATGGTGGGTATGAGTCCGCTAGTGACTATGATGAGGAGACTTTGGCTCTTATTACACATGAAAACGGTGGAGATGATTCTGATCATGAGACGCAATACATGGCTGCTGAAGATGGTGATAGGTATGATTGTTTAGTTGCTCAACGTGTTTTGAGTGTGTAGGTTACACAAGCTGAGCAAAATCAGAGGCATAATTTGTTCCATACAAAGGGAGTTGTGAAGGAACGTTCTATTCGTGTCATCATAGATGGAGGGAGCTGCAACAACATGGCTAGCATGGAGATGGTGGAGAAGCTATCTCTCACCACAAGACCAGATCCACATCCTAACTACATCCAATGGTTCAGCAACAGCGGCAGGGTTAAGGTAACATGTACTGTTCGTGTGCATTTTAGTATCTCTACATATGCTGATTATATTGACTGTGATGTAGTACGCATGCAAGCATGCTCCATATGACTTGGTAGACCGTGGCAATTTGATAAAAATTATGTACACCATGGTAGAAATAATCAGTATACTATTGTTCATCAGGATAGCCATATTACTTTGCTTCCTATGACTCCTGATTCCATTTTGAAAGATGATATTAATAGAGCTAATAAAGCAAAACAGGAAAAAATAAGAGTGAAAATCAGATTGTGGCAAAAGAATTTGAGCAACAAATGAAGCATAATAATAAACCATCTAGTGTTGCTTCTAAAATTAAATTGAAAAGTGCATGTTTACTTGCCACAAAATCTGATATTGATGACCTAGATTTCAGCAAATCTGTTTGCTATGCTTTTGTGTGCAAAGAGGCATTATTTTCATTCGAGGACGTGTCTTCCTCTTTGCCCCTGTTGTCACTCACATTTTGCAGGAGTTCGTTGACGTCTTTCCACAAGACGTGCCACCGGGATTACCACCTATTCAAGGGATTGTGATAGAGGCGAAGGTGTCCCGATGTTTCAATGAGATGGTGGCTATCGTTTTCTATAGGAGTCGACCTTGACGATCCGACTACGAACGTGCGAGACGTCGCGCCTTAGCAATCGCTAAAACAACTTCCGAGCGGTTATTGACCACGCCGGAGCACGATCGACCTGACCACGAGGGTCTGTTTCCTGCGAGCAAACAAAGAACAAGCAAGAAAATGAGATTGCAATCTGGATATTGTGAATATAAGATGAAAACTTTATTGGTCAAGGTGGGGTTCTGTGACGCCTTGGTCTGGTCGTTGAACACAAACGAAGTACACGAAGTTGCAGCTATGCCGAACTTTTAATCTAAATAAAGCACAAAGTCTAAACGATGCCCTAAGGGTTGTATATATGGAGGAGAGAGGGGTAATTTTGTGGCCCTTGGTGGAGGGGTCCGAAACCAACCCTAACTCTTGTTTCCCCACACATACGGACTATAAAAACAGCCTATACTTAAGTACTTCGAAAATACATGGGCCTGGCCCAATAATAAGGTCACGCAGCACCTAGAATAGCCTCTGGACGAAATTTATGAAGTGGCATCTTGTATATTTCGTCCAAGGCTTCATGCACTCATTATGGTGGCTTCAGAGTCCTGGAATCATCACTTGTAACTCCGTTCTTGCTCCCCTTGCGCATACCATCATCTCCATGCTTGAACTTGCTCCAAGGTTCATCTTTCTTGTCCAAGCTAGGCCCTTCATTTGTAATCAAAACAAATGTATCCAATTTAGGCAGCATCATATTCTCATGAACATTAGAATCGTTACCAAGAAACGAAAGTACCTAATAATTCATTTGGCGTGCGCGAACTCTAGTAATTGGTCCAGTATGTATAACAGCAGGGGCTGTGGGTGTAACAATGATATTGATGTCCTCATCATCCTCCCCTTCTTGAAATGAAGTCGTCCTCGACGAAAGCTCATCTTCCTCACCCAAATAAGGCTTCAAATCTGCAATGTTAAAAGTGGGACTAACCCCAAAATCTGCAGGCAGCTCAAGTTTATATGCATTATCATTTATTTTTTCTAACACCTTAAAAGGACCATCAACACGTGGCATTAGCTTTGATTTGCGCAAATTATGAAATCTATCCTTACGCAAATGTAACCAAACAAGATCTCCAGGTGCAAACACAACATGTTTTCTACCCTTATCTCCAGCAAGTTTATATTTAGCATTCATACGCTCAATGTTTTCCTTAGTTAACTCATGCATTTTTAAAATCAATTATGCATATTCTTTAGCATCAAAATTAACCTTCTCCGAAGATGGAAGAGGCAACAAATCAATAGGTGCACGAGGTAAGAAACCATACACAATTTCAAAAGGGCACATCTTAGTAGTAGAATGCAATGAACGATTATAAGCAAATTCAATATGAGGCAAGCATTCTTACCACATTTTCTTATTATTCTTCAAAACAGCCCTAAGTATAGTAGACAATGTTGTATTGACTACTTCAGTTTGTCCATCAGTTTGGGGGTGACAAGTAGTACTAAAAGCAGTTTAGTCCCCAACTTAGCCCATAAACATCTTCAAAAGTGGCTAAGAAATTTAGTATCACGATATAAAACAATAGTATTTGGCACACCATGCAAGCGAATAATTTCACGAAAGAACAAATCAGCAACATTAACAGCATCATCGCTTTTATGACATGGTATAAAGTGTGCCATTTTCGAGAACCTATCCACGACAACAAATATGCTATCCCTCCCCTTCTTTCTTTGAGGTAAACCTAAAACAAAGTCCATAGATATATCCTCCCAAGGAACACTAGGTACATGCAAAGGCATATATAAACCATGAGGATTGAGTCGCGACTTAGCTTTTTGACATGTAGTGCAGCGAGCAACAAAACGCTCAACATCCCGTCTCATCTTTGGCCAAAAGAAATGTGTAGCAAGTATATCCTCTATCTTCTTGACGCCAAAGTGTCCCATTAGCCTCCTCCATGCGCCTCCTGCAACAACAAAAGACGAGCGGAGCTAGCTGGAATGCATAACTTGTTAGCACGAAGCACAAATCCATCGTTAAGAACGAACTTGTTCCAAGTTCTCCCTTCCTTACAATTCTGCAATACATCTGTAAATTCAGCATCATGCACATATTGATCTTTGATGGTCTCCAACCAAATATTTTAAAGTCAAGTTGTGAAAGCATAGTATAACGACGAGACAATGCATCAGCAATAACATTTTCTTTACCCTTCTTGTGTTTAATGACATAAGTGAAAGTCTCAGTGAATTCAACCCATTTAGCATGTCTACGGTTCAGTTTTGCTTGACTTTTAATGTGTTTCAGAGATTCATGATCACAATGTATAACAAATTCCTTGGGCCATAAATAATGTTGCCATGTTTCTAAGGTCCGAACAAGAGCATATAATTCTTTATCATAAGTAGAATAGTTCAGACTAGGCCCACTCAATTTTTCAGAAAAGTATGCAACAGGTTTGCCATCTTGTAATAACACACCTCCTAATCCAATTCCACTAGCATCACATTCAAGCTCAAAAGTCTTATTAGAATCAGGAAGTTGGAGTAAAGGAGCATGTGTCAACTTATCTTTCAATACCGTGAAGGCTTCTTCCTATGCGGTACCCCAAACAAAAGGCACATCCTTCTTTGTAAGCTCGTTGAGAGGTGCATCAATGGTGCTGAAATCTCTCACAAAACGCCTATAGAAACCAGCGAGGCCAAGGAAACTCCTCACTTGTGTGACCGTTTTGGGCTGCGGCCAACTCTCAATGGCTTCAATCTTGGCTTTATCAACTTCAATTCCCTGTGGAGTAACAACATAGCCAAGAAAAGATACTCGGTCGGTGCAAAAGGTGCACTTTCCAAGGTTACCAAACAAACGTGCATCACGTAGAGCAATAAAAATAGCATGTAAATGTTCCAAATGTTCCTCCAAAGATTTGCTATAAATCAATATGTCGTCAAAATAAACTACCACAAATCGTCCAATGAAAGCACGTAAAACTTCGTTCATTAATCTCATGAAAGTACTAGGTGTATTAGTTAACCCAAAAGGCATGGCTAACCACTCATATAATCCAAACTTAGTTTTAAATGCTGTTTTCCATTCATCTCCCAATTTCATACGAATTTGATGGTATCCACTACACGAATCAACTTTGGAGAATATTGTAGAGCCACTCAATTCATCAAGCATATCATCTAGCCTAGGAATAGGATGACGATAACGAATAGTAATATTATTTATGCCTCTACAATCAACGCACATACGCGACATACCATCCTTTTTCGGCACTAAAATGATAGGAACAACACAAGGACTAAGGGATTCACGTATATAACCTTTGTCGAGCAGTTCTTGTACTTGACGCATAATCTCCTTCGTCTCCTCTGGATTGGTACAGTATGGTGCACGGTTGGGTAATGATGCACCGAGAATTAAGTCAATTTGATGCTCAATCCCTCGAATAGGTGGTAATCCCGGTGGCACGTCTTGTGGAAAGATATCAGCGAACTCCTGCAAAATGTTAGTGACAACAGGAGGCAAAGAGGAAGGCACATCCTTGAATGAAAATAAAGCCTCTTTGCACACAAAAGCATAGCAAACAGATTTGCTAAAATCTAGATCATCAATATCAGATTTGGTGGCAAGTAAACATGCACTTTTCAATTTAATTTCAGAAGCAACACTAGATGGTTTATTATTAGGCTTCATTTGTTGCTTAAATTCTTTTGCCACAATCTGATTTTCTCTCTTATTTTTCTCCTGTTTTTCTTTATTAACTCTATTAATATCATCTTTCAAAATGGAATCAGGAGTCATAGGAAGCAAAGTAATATTTTTATCCTTATGAACAAGAGTATACTGATTGTTTCTACCATGGTGTAAAGAATTTTTATCAAATTGCCAAGGTCTACCAAGTAATAAGGAACATGCTTGCATATGTACCACATCACAATCAACATAATCAGCATATGTAGAGATACTAAAATGCACACGAACAGTACGTGTTACCTTAACCTTGCCGCTATTATTGAACCATTAGATGTAGTGAGGATGTGGATGTGGTCTTGTGGTGATAGATATCTTCTCCACCATCTCCATGCTAGCCAAGTTATTGCAGCTCCCTCCATCTATGATGACGTGAACAGAACGTTCCTTCACAACTCCCTTTGTATGGAGAAAATTATGCCTCTGATTTTGCTCGGCTTGTGTAACCTGCACACTCAAAACACGTTGAGCAACTAAACATTCATACCCGTCAGCATCTTCAGCAGCCATGTATTGCGTCTCATGATCAGAATCATCTCCACCGTGTTCTTTATGTGTAATAAGAGCCAAAGTCTCCTCATCATAGTCACTAGCGGACTCATACCCACCATCCTCAGTAACAATCATCACACGCTGAGATTTGCATTCTCTCGCAAAATATCCTCATCCCTTACAACAACGACAAATAATATCACTTATGTGCGATGTTGATGCCATGGCAGAAGAAGAGCTCTGTGCAGGCCCGGCAGGTGTGCTCTTGGCAGATAGTGGTGGTTGCGCCTACTTTCTTGTATCACGGCTAGAGGTGGCACCTAATGGAGATGCTGGTGCAGTGGAAGTAGAGGATGCACGTGGTGTCCATGATGAAGATCGGCCTGTAGAAAAGTTAGTTTGCGCCAATGCATGTCGATCCTGCACTTCACATTCAGCTTTACAAGCAAGATGGAATAAACGAGTGATATTAGTATACTCCTTATACTCTAGAATAGTCTGAATCTCTCTATTTAATCCACCCATAAAACATGCAAGCATAGCTTCATTCTCCTCAACAATACCACATCTAATCATGCCAGTTTGTAATTCCTGATAATATTCTTCTACAAAAAAAATTCCTTGTCTTAAACGCTGCAATTTTTGAAGTAATTCACGTTGATAATATGGTGGAACCCAACGAGTACGCATAGCGGTTTTCAAAGCAGCCCAAGTAGCTGGAATAGGATATAATGTACAATGCTCAGACCACCAAACACATGCAAAACTAGTGAAAGCACAAACAGCAGCAGGAACACGTCTCTCCTCGGGATATTGTAAACATGTAAAACGTTGTTCAGTTTCTAACTCCCAAGTAAGACATATATCAGGAACATATCTACCCTCAAATGGTGGAATATTCAATTTTAGTTTAGGAAGATGGTCATGATCTTGTACCTCATATGTTTGTGCAGCCCTACCGTTGCGATGATATACCTGAGGACGACCTGGTGGTGGTGGTGTTGGTGGTTGCACGTAGTTCTGATTTTGATCAACCTCATCCTCGTAATGGTCCTCCACCTCTGTAGTAGCAGCATGAGCTACAGAAGCATCAACAGTGGCACTAGAATTTTGCCCAGGGTCAATGGGAACGCGCTGTGCTCGTACCACTTGATTTGGAAGGCGACGTTGTTGTTGCTGTTGTTGTTGTTGTTGTTGTTGTTGTTGTTGTTGTTGTTGTTGTTGTTGTTGTTGTTGTTGTTGTTGTAGAGGTGCATTAGGTGCAGCCGGTGGTGGTGGTAGAAGACGTGCGATCAATTCATTAAACTTGTTATCGAGCTTTGTTTCAAACGCCTTCTCAAAGCCATCTATCTTCTCCATGGCCTCGTCAAATCTATTTAGCACATCTTCCACCTGTCCACTCATCATTTGCTGAAACTTATCATGTAACTCTTTGTTTGTCATGTTCTCCCAGTCAGTCTCGTCGACTTGTGATCCTGCCATGGTTAGCAGCAATAGAAACACACAAGAATATGATCCTACAGACTACTAGGAAGTGGTGGTGATTGTCTGGTTGACAATCACAAATCCGTCAAGCGAATCTAAAATTCTTACCAGTTCTTACCAAGCAGCAGGCGGTGATTGGCAACCGTCGTAGTCAACACTCTCAAAGCTTGGATAGAGCGATTACCAGGGAGAGTCAAACGCACGATGTAGATGTATATGGAGCTGGGAAGGCTTATAATATGGTAGCAAAAAGGGTCAACAATAATCAATTCAGAGATGCAAAGTTGAATAAGCGCTCAACGACGGTACTATGCTGGTCCTAGGCTAGACCGTGCTAGAGACAAAAGCCTAGAACACTAACAAAATCACAACACTGCACGTAAACAAGGGAGGAGCACGCTCTGAATTTTTTTTCCACTTTTTTTGAGTTTGGAACTATTTTGCTTCTGCGGATGGCTCGAAAGTTGGGGAGTTCTACTCTGTCATGACTCGGAGTATCGCATGATCTGGAAATCAAAAACAAAGCAACAATTATTGGACTCGGACTAGTGGTGGAGATGAATCTGGCGGAATCTCAGACTGGTGGTGACGATGAATATGGTGGAAATCGGACTGGGGGCGGATATATGTTGCAGGTGAACTCGGATTGGGGTGATGGCGGCGGATATGTGGTGGCGTATATGGACTCGGATTGGTGGTGAATATGTGGTGGTGCATATGGCAGCAGCGATGATGATGATGCGGTGGTGATATATGGCAGCGACGACGTGACAACCTGTGAACAGAACTTGGAACTCTAAAGGACTAGACCCTAAGACTAGCAACTTGACACGACGATGCAACCGCAAATTCAACAAAGCAAATACAGAAAAGATTATGCCAAGGCTCGGATTAGTTCGGATAGGATGAATTAACCCTAATTTTTTTGGCTTTTTCGTGGACTATAGGTACGAAGAACAGACTCGATTTAAACTATGAAAAACTGTGAAATCACCCCGACCAACCTGGAAATCTGATACCACTTGATAGAGGCGAAGGTGTCCCGATGTTTCGATGAGATGGTGGCTATCGTTTTCTGTGGGAGTCGACCTTGACGATACGACTACGAATGTGCGAGACGTCGCGCCTTAGCAATCACTAAACCGACTTCCGAGGGGTTATTGACCACGCCGGAGCACGATCAAGCTGACCATGAGGGTCTGTTTCCTGCAAGCAAACAAAGAACAAGCAAGAAACTGAGATTGCAATCTGGATATTGCGAATATAAGATGAAAACTTTATTGATCAAGGTAGGGTTCTGTGACACCTTGGTCTGGTCGTTGAACACAAACAAAGTACGCAAAGTTGCAGCTATGCTGAACTTTTAATCTAAACAAAACCCAAAGTCTAAACGATGCCCTAAGGGTTGTATATATGGAGGAGAGAGGGGGAATTTCTTGGCCCCTGGTGGAGGGGTCCGAAACCAACCCTAACTCTTGTTTCCCCACACATACGGACTCTAAAAACAGCCTATACTTAAGTGCTTCGATAATACATGGGCCAGGCCCAATAATAAGGTCACGCAGCACCTAGAATAGCATCTGGACGAAATTTATGAAGTGGCATCTTGTATATTTCGTCCAAGGGTTCATGCACTCATTATGGTGGCTTTAGAGTCCTGGAATAATAACTTGTAACTCCGTTCTTGTTCCCCTTGTGCATGCCATCATCTCCATGCTTGAAATTGCTCCAAGGTTCATCTTTCTTGTCCAAGCTAGGCCCTTCATTTGTAAGCAAAACAAATGTATCCAATTTAGGCAGCATCATATTCTCATGAACATTAGAATCGTTACCAAGAAATGAAAGTACCTGATAATTCAATTGGCGTGCACGAGCTCTAGTAATTGGTCCACTATGTATAACAGCAGGGGCTGTGGGTGTAACAATGGTATTGATGTCCTCATCAGATTGAGCATCAAATTGACTTAATTCCTGGTGCATCACTACCCAACCGTGCACCATACCGTACCAATCCAGAGGAGACGAAGGAGATTATGCGTCAAGTACAGGAGCTGCTCGACAAAGGTTATATACGTGATTCTCTTAGTCCTCGTGATGTTCCTATTATACTAGTGCCTAAAAAGGATGGTACGTCGCGTATGTGTGTTGATTGTAGAGGCATTAATAATATTACTATTCGTTATCATCATCCTATTCCTAGGCTAGATGATATGCTTGATCAATTGAGTGGCTCTACAATATCCTCCAAAGTTGATTTGCATAGTGGACACCATAAAATTCGTATGAAATTGGGAGATGAATGGAAAACGGCATTTAAAACTAAGTTTGGATTATATGAGTGGTTAGTCATCCCTTTTGGGTTAACTAATGCTCCTAGTACTTTCATGAGACTAATGAACGAAGTTTTACATGATTTCATTGGATGGTTTGTGGTAGTCTATTTTGATGATATACTGATTTATACCAAATCTTTGGAAGAACATTTGAAACATGTACGTGTTGTTTTTATTGCTCTACGGGATGCACGTTTGTTTGGTAACCTTGGGAAGTGCACCTTTTGCACCAACCGAGTATATTTTCTTGGCTATGTTGTTACTTCACAGGGAATTGAAGTTGATAAAGCCAAGATTAAAGCTATTGAGAGTTGGCCGCAGCCCAAAATGGTCACACAAGTGAGGAGTTTTCTTGGTCTCGCTAGATTCTATAGGCGTTTTGTGAGAGATTTCAGCACCATTGCTACACCTCTCAATGAGCTTACAAAGAAGGATGTGCCTTTTGTTTGGAGTACCACACAGGAAGAAGCCTTCACGGTATTGAAAGATAAGTTGACACATGCTCCTTTACTCCAACTTCCTAATCTTAATAAGACTTTTGAGCTTGAATGTGATGCTAGTGGAATTGGATTAGGAGGTGTGTTATTACAAGATGGCAAACCTGTTGCATACTTTTCTGAAAAATTGAGTGGGCCTAGTCTGAATTATTCTACTTATGATAAAGAATTATATGCTCTTGTTCGGACTTTAGAGACATGGCAACATTATTTATGGCCCAAAGAATTTTTTATACATTATAATCATGAATCTTTGAAATGTATTAAAAGTCAAGCTAAACCGAATCATAGACATGCTAAATGGGTTGAATTCATTGAGACTTTCCCTTATGTTACTAAACACAAGAAGGGTAAAGAAAATGTTATTGTTGATGCATTGTCTCGTCACTATACTATGCTTTCACAACTTGACTTCAAAATATTTGGTTTGGAGACCATCAAAGATCAATATGTGCATGATGCTGATTTTAAAGATGTAATGCAGAATTGTAAAGAAGGAAGAACATGGAACAAGTTTGTCGTTAATGATGGATTTGTGTTCCGTGCTAACAAGCTTTGCATTCCAGCTAGCTCCGTTCGTCTTTTGTTGCTGCATGAGGCGCATGGAGGAGGACTAATGGGACACTTTGGTGTGAAGAAGACGGAGGACGTACTTGCTACACATTTCTTTTGGCCAAAGATGAGACAGGATATTGAGCGTTTTGTTGCTCGCTGCACTACATGTCAAAAAGCTAAGTCACGACTCAATCCTCATGGTTTATATATGCATTTGCCTGTACCTAGTGTTCCTTGGGAGGATATATCTATGGACTTTGTTTTAGGTTTACCGGGAACAAAGAAGGGGAGGGATAGCATATTTGTTGCCGTGGATAGGTTCTCGAAAATGGCACACTTTATACCATGTCATAAAAGCGATGATGTTGTTAATGTTCCTGATTTGTTCATTCCTGAAATTATTCGCTTGCGTGGTGTGCCAATACTATAGTTTCAGATCATGATACTAAATTTCTTAGCCACTTTTGGATATGCTTATGGGCTAAGTTGGGGACTAAACTGCTTTTTAGTACTGCTTGTCACCCCCAAACTGATGGACAAACTAAAGTAGTCAATAGAACATTGTCTACTATGCTTAGGGCTGTTTTGAAGAATAATAAGAAAATGTGGGAAGAATGCTTGCCTCATATTGAATTTGCTTATAATCGTTCATTGCATTCTACTACTAAGATGTGCCCTTTTGAAATTGTGTATGGTTTCCTACCTCGTGCACCTATTGATTTGTTGCCTCTTCCATCTTCGGAGAAGGTTAATTTTGATGCTAAAGAATATGCATAATTGATTTTAAAAATGCATGAGTTAACTAAGGAAAACATTGAGCGTATGAATGCTAAATATAAACTTGCTGGAGATAAGGGTAGAAAACATGTTGTGTTTGCACCTGGAGATCTTGTTTGGTTACATTAGTGTAAGGATAGATTTCCTAATTTGCGCAAATCAAAGCTAATGCCCCGTGCTGATGGTCCTTTTAAGGTGTTAGAGAAAATAAACAATAATGCATATAAACTTGAGTTGCCTGTAGATTTTGGGGTTAGTCCGACTTTTATCATTGCAGATCTACATCATGGACATCAATACCATTGTTACACCCACAGCCCCTACTGCTATACATACTAGATCAATTACTAGAGCTCGCGCATGCCAATTGAATTATTAGGTACTTTAGTTTCTTGGTAATGATTCTACTGCTCATGAGAATATGATGCTGCCTAAATTGGATACATTTGTTTTGCTTACAAATGAAGGGCCTAGCTTGGATAAGAAAGATGAACCTTGGAGCAAGTTCAAGCATGGAGATGATGGCATGCGCATGGGGAACAAGAACGGAGTTACATGTGATGATTCCAGGACTTTGAAGCCACCATAATGAGTGCATGAAGCCTTGGACAAAATATACAAGATGCCACTTCATAAATTTTGTTAAAAGGCTATTCTAGGTGCTACGTCACCTTATTTTTGGGCCAGGCCCATGTAATTTCAAAATACTTGATTATAGGTTGTTTTTAGAGTCCGTATGTGTGGGGAAACAAGAGTTAGGGTTGGTTTCGGACCCCTCCTCCAATGGCCACGAAATTCCTCCCTCTCTCCTCCATATATACAGCCCTTAGGGTATCCTTTAGACTTTGGATTTTGTTTAGATTAAAAGTTCGCCATAGCTGCAACTTCGCGTACTTCGTTTGTGTTCAACGACCAGACCAAGACGTCACAGAACCCCAGCTAGATCAATAAAGCTTTCATCTTATATTCGCAATATCCAGATTGCAATCTCAATTTCTTGCCTGTTCCTCGTTTGCTCGCAGGAAACAGACCCTCGTGGTCAGGTTGATCGTGCTCCGGTGTGGTCATAAACCCCTCGGAAGTTGGTTTAGAAATTGCTAAGGCGCAAAGTCTCGCACGTTCGTAGTCGGATCGTCGAGGCCGTCTCCCACAGAAAGTGATAACCACCATCTCATCGAAACATCAGGACACCTTATCCTCTATCATCTCCCCTCCCTTGGGGAAGATCCGACCTCGGATTGAAATCCTCATCACCATGTGATGCAGAGCATCCCAAGGCCATCCCATGGACCCAACTACATCTCCTATGACATCTCTTGGACCCATGACACGAGCACGTGCAAGATCTCTTGAAACCGAGGTGACATCTCTCCTCTCACAATTCCACTTCGATGCACATGAGACATGGCTACTACCTCATATGAACACTTTGTGCATGCTCAGGTATCATGGATAAGCTAAGGAGCAAGGAGAAGAGGAAGAGGAAGGTGGATGTGACGATGATGAAGAAGAAGTGATGAAGAGGAAGCTATAGGCTCCGGACGACCAGCCAGGACTGGACGTCCGACGATCTCTAGGCTCCGGACGTCCGACCCAGGCCGGACGACCGGCGCCACCGCACCCGAGCCAAATCTATGGATTTCCGGAACCCAACGGACGACCGACCCCCGGACGTCCGGCCCCGACTGGACGTCCGACAGAAGACCACCCGAGTCGAATCTACGGACGTTCGATAGGCACCGGACGTCCGGACCCTCGCGAGCCTTCGGACGACCGGTGACTCCCAGACGTCCGACACCTATGTGTTGTTTTTGTGTTGGGCCACAGCCCATGTACCCCTTCACCCCCCCTTTTGCACTAAGACTATATATAGACCTCCTATTCCTTCTAGCTAGGGTTAGCAAAGGATTAGCTCATATTTTGTGTGAGAGCTTTGCTCATCCACTTGGTTACCTTCTCCTCGGAGATTTGAGCCTCCTACGGAGAAGATCCCCCAAGCGGATTCAAGACCCCTCTTTAGGGAAGAACATCAAGACCTCCTCACGGAGAAGACTGGTTACCGTGTATCGTCCGTTGTTGACTTTGGATCATGTATCTTCCCCTTTGTACTCAAGGATCTAGCGCATGTGTAACTTGTTCTTGTTAGTTTGAGTGTTCCTCTTGTGTTTCCCTTGTGTTTTCCCTCATTCCCCTCCTCGTGTTCTTCATGTTCGTCGCGGGATCCGCTCCTATCGTGAAAGATCGGCCTATAGGGTTCCTACCCTACATCATCTTGGTATCATGAGCCACGTTGATCACGATTTCGGAGCCTCCCCGTTGTATTTCTAGCCTTGTTTTTGTTGTTTTTTGTCCTCATTCAACAATTCCCCACAAAAATAGCCCCAATTGTTTTGTGATTTGTTAGTGTGTTGAGATTTTGTTGGTTTGGATCCGTGGATTTGCTTTGTTTTGAGTGGATCTAGCTTTTTCCCCTTTCCCCACCCTTTCCATCCACAACACTACTAGGAAAAGGGCTATAGATGAAATTGACACTAATGGCGCACCAGAGAAGTGGTGCGCCACTACTATATACTAATGGCGCACCATGTGGTGATGCGCCATTAGTGTGGAAGACACTAATGGCGCACCAGGCACAAGATGCGCCACAAGTAACAATTTTTTTTCATTTTTCCAAACATACTAATAACGCATCCTAGCAAAGTGCGCCATTAGTAGTTCTAACTAGTAATGGCGCACCAGCCATGGAGTGCGCCACTACTGTATTTTTATTTATTCTTTTTTTTGCAAAAATACTAATGGCGCACCGTTGCAAAGTGCGCCATTACTAGTTTAAACTAGTAATGGCGCACTATGCCACGGTGCGCCATTAGTATATATAAACTAGTAATGGCGCACTATATACATAAACACTATTCTGATCACGGGATCAGAATAATATTCTGATCACAACATGAACTTCCCGAGTAACGCGCCTGACCTTCCCCGAGCACTAGGTTGAACTTCAGCTAAAAGGTGTCCAAATGGGGCTTGCGATATACCGTTGAATAGCTATGGACATCAGTATCATGACCCAAGTTAAAATTTTGGCAAAATGTAAGCGGTTTAAGAGCAGTTTTGAAAACCGTTTTTTCTTCATACAAAAAACGTGAATCGTATTTTCGATCACATTTTTAAACCGTTTATCGGAATGAGGCAAATAATATGGCGTTGGAAAGCTGCTGTAAAACCGCTCCTTCCACATGCTGAAAGTTTTCTCTAATTCCCTACGGTTAAAGAGTAATTCGGAAAATCGTAAAATTTCGTAAACCGAACACCCGAGTTCGTATTTTTGACGCCATTTCTAAACGGCTAATCCAATTGAGGCAAATAATATGGCGTTGGAAAGCTTATGAAAATGCGCTAGTTTTTTATGTTAAAAGTGTTTTCTAATTTTGAATGGTTTAAAAGTAATTTAGAAAATGGTACAAGTTCCACTGAGTTCGTATTTTTGAGCTAATTTTTTAACCGACCCGAGTTCGTATTTTTGATGCCATTTCTAAACGGCTAATCCATGAGGCAAATAATATGGCATTGGAAAGCTTATGAAAATGCTCTAGTTTTTTATGTTAAAAGTGTTTTCTAATTTTGAATGGTTTAAAAGTAATTTAGAAAATGGTACAAGTTCCATTGAGTTCGTATTTTTGAGCTAATTTTTTAATCGTACGTCCAAATGCAGCAAATGATATGGCGTTGGAAAGCTTGAAGAAATGCGAAACTTTTTTGTATATATTGTTTCTCCTAATTCACTATGATTTTATGTCAGTTTTGAAAATGGTTAAAAAACTATTTTCCCATAATTTCTACAAACTTTATTGGAATGGGGCAAATAATATAACGCTGAAAAGCTACGGAAAATGCGAAACTTTTTCGTGTTGATGGTTTTCTCTGATTCCTAGCCATTTTCAAGTAATTTCGAAAACGGCGGGATCATGCGTTCTGCCTTTATCGCGAAACAGATTCTTCGAAAATGCACCATGTAAAGAACCTGGACTTCTCGGCGCGTGTACCTGAACTTCACTCTGTTTTTCACGTGATTTTTTTGCTCATAGGTCTCCATCCACTACTCGTAGCTCTCATCCACTCACCGGAATTGAGCAAGTGATATACCGGTGGAAAGCTGTTGTAAGCACTTAACTTTCCCGTGTTGATTGTTTTTTCATACTCGCGACGATTTTAAAAGTTTTTCATCTGAAATTCATTCAGTGTAGTAGGTGAACTTCCTGCTATTTTCAGTTGAACTTCTGTGACGTATTTTCGTTTGTAATTTTCTCATCCATTCGTCAGTGTTACACAAATGTTATTTCCTTTTGTACAAATCTCTCTCACAATAATTTTTTTGACTTTCTTCGACGAAGGATTTGAACTTATAACAACAAAACTTTTTGCCTTTTCTTTTTTGTTCTTTTTTAATACAAAATGCACGCCATGTATTACATGAACTTCTAGCAGTTATCAACCTGAACTTCTCTCGGTTACATGAAAATATTTGAGTTTTTTTATGAATTTTTAATCTTATTTTTCTTAATCTTTTTTATGAATTTTGAAGCGCTCTATTTTTAATAGTTGAACTTCTTGTTATTTTATTTTTGAACTTCTTGTTTCCATTCTTTAATAATGAGGAAAAACTGAGTTTTCTATAATCATCGAACTTCTACATCTTTTTAATATGGACTTCCTGGTATTTTCTTAATCTTTTTTATGAAATTTGAAGCGCTCTATTTTTAAAAGTTGAACTTCTTGTTATTTTATTTTTGAACTTCTTGTTTCCATTTTTTTAATAACGAGGAAAATTTGAGTTTTTTATAATCATCAAACTTCTCCATCTTTTTAATATGGACTTCCTGGTTTGTTTCTTTAATCGTATTTTATGAAATAAAATATTTTAAGACACCAAGCAACATTTTGTGTGTGTGTTTTTGCATTGGTTTGCACATCAAACTGCGTCATCTTTAGAAATTGAACTTTTGCTTTTTCTTTTTGTTTTCTTTCAACATTTTTAGCATGTCGAACACGTCATCTTTAGAAATTGAACTTCTCCTTTCTTTTTGTTTTCTTTCAACATTGGTTTACACGTTGTGTACCGCGTCATCTTTAGAAATTGAACTTCTCCTTTTTCTTTTTGTTTTCGTTCAACATTGGTTTACACGTTGTGTACCGCGTCATCTTTAGAAATTGAACTTCTTCCTTTCTTTTTGTTTTCTTGCATGTTTTACCTTCATGTTTAAATTTATTTTGAACTTATTGATATAACACACTTGACCTTCTCGAACACAACATTTTGACCTTCGCAAAACATAAATTAAAGCCAAACTTTTGACCTACAGAGCATGTACAATTTTCTCGACTTTTTCAAGAATAAACATTTAAATCGCCCCGTTAGTTTGACATGAACTTTTGCTGCACATTTTCAAACGCCAGTTTGATTTTTCTACAGGAACACCATCTGTACAAAGAACCTCCTATCGATTTAACAAACATATGTGGCTTTCTTAATGAACAAACAAAGAATTACTCTCAAAAAACATCTTCAAGTAACGGGATATGTTCCATGTGACCGGAAAAGCACATCTTATCATTTCTTTTACGACGAACAACATCAAGTTCAAACAAAAAACAAAGACAACAGCACTGCCTAATCTCTTGCAGAAATCTATCTCTCGCACTCAAGCGCACGAACAGCAAACAAACGACGCGGCAGGAGCAAGACGACACGGCCGACGGTTCTACTCCACTGTGCAATGTAGTTTTTTCATCCGGGAGGGGAGGATGGAACATCAGAAGGAAGAAGTTTAGCACGTGGGCAGAGTGAAGGTCATCTTTGGTTGAAGACGAAGGTGGGGAAGAGGTTGGCCAGAGATGTGTGAGGAGGAGGAAGAAATTTGACATCTGGTGGCGGCTCTGACTCCCCTACTCCCGTAGGATGCGAAGTAACTGGAGCTGCGTGTCGTGGCAACGGATGGAGGGTTGTGCCATGCCGACGAGCGTGAAATGGTGGCAATATGGCCTTGGCGGGATGATGGAGGGGGGGCCGCGCCGGGGAGCACGACGATGGGATGGGTGGACGCCAGAAGATGCGCCGGAGACCGCGGGATTTTTTAAAAATTGGACTTCTTGGTTTGATTCTTTTTGTAACGTCAAAAATCCTAATTTTCAATAAACATTGAACTGCTCCGTTTTTTTGAAGTTGAACTTCTTGTATTTTTTGAAAACAAGGAAAATACGTTTTTTAAAGAAAAACTTTTTAAAATGTTGGTTTTAATGTTGAGATGTGGAAAATCTTATTCCTTTTTAAAACATTGAACTACTATGTTACTTTAATTTGAACACATTTTTTTTTTAGAAACGTGGAAGTCCGTATTTCTTTTTCTAAATTTTCTTTTTTTTTCATCTCTGTACTATGTGTGTTCTCATGGCCGAACTTCAAAGTTTAGTTCCTAGTGAATGTTCTAAGATTGTTTCATGTAAACCATGTAGGGTATCGTTTATCTTCCAAGTTTATGATGAGTTTGACATTGTTTCTTAAAAAAAAACAAATCGAGAGCAATAGATGATATTCCCAAATGCAATTTTTTATACATGAGCTCATTTTGAATTTACACGAACATTGTTTTGAGTGTCGACTTTCCATTTCTTTTTGCATTTAAATTTTCTCAGTATGCAAACAATATTTTTATGTAAACAAATCAAACCATTCCACAAAAGAGTAAATAAAAAATGAACACATGGTTAGCGGTTTGTAAATGAAAAATAATTACAAAATATACACATCAAACCATGAAAAACTAAGTACTTGCTCTTCTAATTACATATGTGATAATAATTTAAGCAATATATAAGCCGGTTGATGGTTTTGTGACAAAGCGGTGCATGTCTCTCCACCACACGTTGATTCTATAAAAAATACCTTATCTTCTCATCGTAGCATACACACACCTTTGTCTATAAAAAAATCATATACCTTATCTTCTCATCATAGCATACACACATCTCCATACCGGATGTTCACCCAAATCCGAAGCAGCAGTAGCTTCTTTCCGAGGTAGAAGAGCACATGCACCAGCAGCATCTCATGGCTCACTAGAGTGAAAAACGGAAAGAGTAGACGTTGAATCGACTAGAACTTGGTGGAGAGCCGTGCCAGGACTTCACAGCTTCCAGCATATAGCCGTGGTAGAACTTCACACCTGCCAGCGTATAGCTTTTTGTAGAATTTCACGAAGCCTCTAAACGTCTTAAAAGTTAGCTCAATTGACGCACAAGGAAAAAAAATAAACTTTTACAACAAATCTCGTTGAATACGCAGACATACAAGCATGCATTATTTTCCTTTACTGCGTTGTCACAGTGCTCGGTCCACACATCTCCTGCACATTTCAATCAGTAAAAAGAGTTAAGTTCAGTTAAGAGAAATTTTGACAGCAGCAACAGTATCAATATGCAGGAGCACGTCAGGGTCGGTTGCGCCTGTAGATATAGTTGAACTTCAGACATGAAAAATAATTAGAAACACAGAAGACAGAACTAGACGGGGGAAGGAATCGATGCTTGATCTGGTTACAATACAATAGTAGGGAACAACAGAAAACAGAGATCGAGAAAGAATGCGAACTTGGAGTGTTGATGTGGTGCCCTGAGATGATGAACTCTCCCCTCGTAGAGGTCCATGCGTAGATGTGGCAAGGGACTGGGAGGCGGCCGGACACCAGTGGAGGAGGGAGCTCCATAGGGTGGACGTCTGTGGCAGGGCGGCGGCAAGGATTGCCAGGGGGCCGAGCGGATAGGGCGGCCATGGCATTGAGGAGCAGGGGCCCTCCGCCATCAGATTTTTTGGAGGAGATGCTGGCTCGACGGCGTTTGGGGCGGGTGACCAGCAGCGGTCGTGTGGAAGAACGGGATCAGTGCCTGAGGGCGCTTCTAGAGCTAGCAGCAGAACACCGTGGTTCGCGCGGGGCTGGCTCGCGGTGACGCACAAGAGGCAGAGGGCCGCCGCGCGTGGCAATGTGTGGTGGGGAATTGGGGGCGGCAGTGGCATGGCGGTCAACGGCGGCGACACAGCGCCCGCGAAGGGCACCCCTGGCCCACTCCGGTCGGGTCCGGCTGGATCCATGCGTGCCGGCGCTCTCGGGGGCGGTAGTTGTGGCGGCTACTCACTGGATGGTGGCAGCGAAGGAGGCGCGCGGGGTGCCGGCGAGGTCCGGGTCGGCGCCAGCACGCCGGGGAGACTAGCCGGGTTGCGGGAGAAGGGTGGGGCAGCGAGTCGGAGAAGGTGGAGGGGGATCAGGGAAGATCGCAGTCTGATAGCTTTTGGATCTCGGGAAAATCTTGCCCGTGTCCTATATATACAGCGACTGTGATCCAAATAGTTATTCTAATCCTGGTATTAAAATAGTGTTATCCTATATATATATATATTTACTTTTTTTGCAAAACTACTAATGGCGCATGGCCAGGAGGTGCGCCATTAGTATGTTGAGTTACTAATGGCGCATGGCTGTGTGGTGCGCCATTAGTAACCTGGGTCCAGCTAGATATTTTGGACAGCCACACCTACACACTCACTTTCCCCACTTCATTCCCTCCACCTCCTTCTCCAAGCTTGTCGGCTGCCTCCTCCTCCTCACCTCATTTGCACCATAGATTCATCAAAATTAAGTGAAGAAATTAACTTTTTTTGATAAGTAAGTAATGGGAAAGCTATCTTCATGTTGTAGATCTACTTTTCTTCTCCCTAGCTCACTCCAACAACGTGCACATGCACTTTTTGTGGCCTAACTAGATCTATGTATGTTTGTGGTGTTGCATATGTTTGTGGTGTTGCATATATGTTTGTGTTTGCAGGTACTGGTATTTAAAATGCGATAGTTGCCAATATTTTGCTGGAATGTTGATTCATTTTCGTTTCGGCGAGAATTTTGGCACTATGCATTCTTTTTGGTCCTATTTTTAGGGAAAGTCATGCCAATTTTTTTTTGGTTCTAAAATATTGTTTTGCTCTACCCCGCAGGCGACCATGGTCTGCACGATGACCGAAGGCATCGTGAATAGGTTTTTGAGCTCCGCGAAGGCCGAGATGCTTCAAAAGAACGAGACGGAGATAAGATGTCCGTGTCGAAGATGCAAGCTGAAGAGCCTTATTGCGGACCCGGATTTCGGGCAGGTGCAGGACCACCTGCTCTTGCGTGGTTTCATGGATGGCTATCAGTGGCAAGGTGATGAAGATGACTATAAAGTCGTCCATGGGGGTCGGGCAAGAAATGAGGAAGGGCAGCAAGACAACCACTGCGGCTCAGGCGGGCGAGAAGACGAAGAATCTCCAGGACATGATCACGACGGTGATGCTGTACACAGTCATCATGTAGAAGATGCCGGACATGATGATGAGGAAGATGCTGGAGCAGACGAAGGGCATGATCATGAAGATGAAGATGCCGGCGGAGCAGACGACGATGGACCATCGATGGGCTGGGCGCAGGACCCTCATATTCAAGAGCTGCTTCTCAAGCGGACGGATAACGCAAGAGCTGCCGCCCGAGAGAAAGCCAAGCTGGATCAACTGGAGATAGACGCGGTTACTCCATTGTATAAAGGATACAGACCCGAGGATACCCGCCTGAAAGTAACGCTCATGGCTCTGGAGATGAAGGTAAAACACAAAATGACCGACGCAAGCTTCGACAAGAACATGTCATTCTGGCACGAACGTCTTCCCAAGGGGAACAAGTGCCCGACCAGTTTCGAGGAGGCGAAGAAAGTCGTGTGTCCTCTGGATTTACTACACGTGAAATACCATGTGTGCATGAACAATTGCATCATTTATCGGGACGAGCACGCGGAGTCTACCATATGTCCGGTGTGCGGCGTCACTCGATACAAGAAGAGGAAGAAAGCTCCTCGAAAAGTGGTGTGGTACTTTCCGATCACTCCTCGTCTGCAGCGGTATTTCACGGACCCTAAGGTAGCAAAGCTCCTGCGTTGGCACGCAGATAGGGAGGAGAAGAAGCGAGAAGATGACGCAAATGACCCGGAGATAAATAAAAAAGACAAGATGCTGAGTCACCCTAAGGATGGGAGCCAGTGGCAAGTGTTGAACTTCGAACACCCAGAATTTGGGAAGGATCCAAGGAACATCATGCTGGGCGCGAGCACCGATGGAGTCAATCCATTTGGCAGCCAGAGAAGCACACATAGAACCTGGCCTGTGTTTGTGTGGATGTACAACCTTCCCCCCTGGTTGTGCATGAAGAGGAAGTACATTCACATGAGTATGCTAATTGAAGGGCCGAAACAACCAGGGGACGACATCAATCTGTATCTAGGGCTGCTGAAAGAGGAGCTAGACACGCTGTGGAAAACGCCAGCCAATACGTGGGACGCCGCAGAGAAAGAATATTTTCCTATGAGAGCCGCCCTGCTCACGACGGTGCACGACTATCTCTGTTACGGATATCTCGCGGGGCAGGTGGTCCACGGATTTTCTGGATGCGTCAGGTGCATGGATGACACAACGTATCGCCAGCTAGATAGAGATCCCGGGTCTTTGAAAACCGTGTTCATGGGACATCGAAGGTGGCTTCGCGACGATGACCCGTGGAGGAAACGCAAGGATCTGTTCGATGGTGAAACCGAACCCCGAAGACGCCGCATACGAGGAGCGGCGAGGAAATAGACGGAATGTTGAAAAATTGGAAAGATTGCCCACTGCCGGAAAAGAAGCGAAAGGCGCCAGAGCCACTGCTGAAGGTATGGAAAACGAGGTCTGTTTTCTGGGACTTGCCATACTGGAAGATCCATCGTGTGCCTCACAGCCTTGATGCCATGCATATCACGAAGAACGTGTGCGAGAGTTTTCTTGGTACCCTGCTCAACATGCCAGAGAGGACCAAAGATGGGCCGAAAGCAAGAGCAGACTTGAAATCAATGGGCATCAGGCAGGAGCTTCACGCTAATGATGATGATGATGATGATGCGAAGCAGGACACAGAAAGTCGTCGCAAAGGCAAAAAGGCCAAGAAGACGGGAAATGACTACCCTCCCGCGTGCTTCACTCTAAGTCAGGAGGAGATCGAGCAGTTTTTCACCTGCCTCGTAGGAGTAAAACTTCCTTACGATTACGTGAGGAAGATAAGCAGATACCTAGACCCAGCGAAGCAGAAGTTCAACGGGATGAAGTCGACTGTCACGTGCTGATGACGCAGATACTTCCAGTTGCAATCCGTGGGATCATGGACGCGCACGTCCGTGAAACGCTATTTGGCCTATGCAACTTTTTTGACGTCATCTCTCGGAAGTCGGTTGGCGTGAGGCAACTCAGAAGGCTACAGGAAGAGATCGTGGTGATACTATGCGAGCTTGAGATGTACTTCTCGCCCGCATTCTTCGACGTTATGGTGCATCTGCTGGTCCATATCATGGAGGATATCATCCAACTCGGGCCGACGTTCCTGCACAGCATGATGCCATTCGAAAGGATGAATGGTGTCATCAAAGGATACGTTCGCAACATGTCACATCCAGAGGGAAGCATAGCCAGGGGCTTTCTGACCGAAGAGTGCATCTCCTACTGCACGAATTATCTAGGCATCGAGAACCCAGTTGGTCTGCCCGTCAACGGGCACCTCGGCAGGCTCGCTGGATGGGGTCGCCGCGAAATGCATGTCGACTTCGAGGGTCGACTCGCCGACTTTGAAAGAGCAAAACCTAGTCGCGCTACAACACATAGACGTGGTCGATCCTTGGGTGGTAGAACACAAAACCTTTATTGAGAAGACGTACAATGACCGAGGCCAATAGAGGACGGACGGAGATATAATCAAAGAGCACAACTCATGTTTCACATGTTGGTTCAAGCAGAAGCTTCTGTCGTACCCTTTACATGAGGATTCTTCCGCGGAAGAACAACTCATATTCGCCTTGTCACAGGGCGCCGAGCACAACCTGATGACCTATGAGGCGTACGATATCAACGGCTACACATTCTACACCAGGACAAAGACATGAAGAGCGATGGTTATCAGAACTCCGGGTAACGATGGAATCCTACACCAGTAATGACAAGGACAGATACTACGGAAGGATCGAGGAGATCTGGGAGCTGAGCTACGCTGGAGAGAAGGTCCCGATGTTCCGTGTCAGATGGGCCAAGAGTGTCCTAAAAGAAGACCGGTATTTCACCACCATGGTTATACCCGAAGCCAAATCCAAGACCGTGGGCGCAAACGTCACCGCGAAAAATGAGCCATGGGTACTGGCTTCCCAAGTGGACCAATGCTTCTTCATTACCGACCCATCAAAGCCCAGTCGTGTTGTCGTGAGGAGAGGCAAAAGGAAGATCATCAGAATGGATGGAGTAGCCAATGAGCAAGACTTTGACAAGTACGGCGACCCGAAGATCGAACATGACGACGATGATGAAGTAGCAGCATACACCACAGGAAGAAGCAGGACCACCCTACCTAAAGGACGTCCGTTCCATAGAAGAACTCCATTTGCAAAAAAGAATGGCAAGAAGATTGTGAATAGATAGCTAGCTAAGATCGATTGTATTTAAATCGTAGCCTTCATTTCTCGATTGTATTTCATGGGCACTTTAATTTTGAACTCATGAATATTTTTTAAATTTCATGGACACTCGATCTCGACCCCCCTCCATCTCGATCGCTATCCCACCTCGCCAGATCTGGTCCCCCACACCACCGAGCACCCCCCGCACCCTCTCCCCCGCTCCACCAGCC
>NC_057797.1:352618144-352748756 GCF_018294505.1 Triticum aestivum | reverse complement strand
AAACAAGTTATTACTGTTTTTATAAAAAAATATTACTGTTATGATTTAAACAAGTTTGAACATATTTAAACACAAATAAATATCAAACAACATTTTAAATGTTGTTAACATGGCAACAAACTGCATATTATTTTCCTACATGAAATTCTGAGCATCTAGCATATGTGACATGTTATATTTGGATGCATGGATAAAGATATGTGCAAAGAAAAAAATGCATAAAAACAAAAATTGGAGAGCCTAGGAATCAAACCCAGGACCTCCTAGTGTATGTGCTGCGTGCTGACCAGTCGGGCTAGTGTGTGTATTGTGATGGGGATACGGTTAGGGGGAATATAACCTGAGTGCTCGAACTGTAATCAAAACAAAATTCTAATGGCGCACCAAGGGGAGGTGCGCCATTGCTATCGTCGTACTTATGGCGCACTAGGGGGAGGTGCACCATTGCTAACCCTCCCCCACTCCACCTATTCCCCTCCCTCGCCAGATCCCCACTCGACCTAACTTTGCCCCCTCCGCCCCAACCGTACGCCGCCGCCCTGCCTTGCTCCGCCTCCTCCGTCCGTCGCGCCTGCACACCGTCGGCGACGCCGCCGCCTCTCCTTCTCCGGCTCCTTCTTCCCTGCCTTCCCTGCCTCTCCTTCCCCGCGAAGAAGCCACCCGTCCAGGCCCAGATCGAGCCCACCCCCGCCGCCCCCGCGCCCCACACCACCGTAGCTCCCCCGCGCCGCCGCCCCCGCGCCCCCTTCACCGACCTCACCGTCCGCGCGCAGTTGCGCCTCCTGGCTGTGGTCTTGCGCAGGCCCCGAGCCCTAGGGTTCCGGCTCCAAGGTGGGTGGCAAGCTCACCGGCGCAACCCCAGCGCCGTGTACGACCTCGACTACATATTCGCAGGTGAGCCCCCCCCTCTCCTCCCCCTTCCCCTTCCTTCTTCTTCGGGAACAATCAGTCATTCGGGAATAACAGATAGGTTTTTGGTGATAGGTTTTTGGTGATAGGTTTTTGGTGATAAATCAGTCATTCATGAACCGTGAAGTACCTGGATGAGAACAAGAAGCTGATCCTGGCCATTGTCGACAAGCGGAGCAAGGGGAAGGTGGATAAGTGTGCACGGTGAGCCCGATCTCTGATCTGATCTGGTATCCTTGTGAACTAGTAGCAACTATGTTGTTGTAGCTATGCACTCATGATGGAATGCCGAAGTGCTTTATGTAGTTTTTGCTATCTTAGCTCTTATGGTAACATCAGTTAGGAGTAGTGTTAGCAACAACTAGAATATGCTAGGAGTACTATGTTTGGACAATCAAATGTGTTCACAAATGAAATGATCCACGTAGGTCTTAATGGTGACAATACTAATTTTAGTATGTTGGTTGAGACCTGAGTTGATTTGTGCTAGTTCTAGGCTGATGAAAAAGTATCCTTCTAATATACACGTGATTACTGTGTAGACAAGAACTACTATTTCTTATTCAGCGCACTTCTGATATATATCTGTCAAGGTGTTCACGGTAGTGCCCAAACAACAGATAATGGGCTGTAGTGCTTTCTGTTCTACCTTAGTATGCTCTCACTTAGCATGGCAGATTAATCTGTCCTATGTATGTGTTTAATTATATTCATGGTTGCTTTATGTGTTTGTTGATTATGCAGGTTCCCTGGCTAGGCCTCTGGGTGAGTGCATCATCGGCTCCTGCTGCAGCTGCTCCTGCTGCTTCCAAGGTTTGCTCCTACATGTCCCTTTGAGAGTTTGAGCACTTGAACTGTGGCTTTATTTGCCCCTTGAAGGCTTTTATTGTTACGTTAATAACTTCTATAGTGGCTGCAGCATGTGCTATAAATCCAGATTGTACTTTAGTTCCAGATTTCTATGCATGCCACCTTGTTGTGATTAGTTAGGTTAGTTTAGTTCCAAATGTCTGAAATATACTTATTGTTCAGGGTTGATTGCAAATTAGTTCTGGTGCCTCCAGTGGAGTAGAGTGTGGAGAGCCAAGAAGCTTTATCTCTTTAAATTCAGTTAATTTCCTTACTGAAATTAGGTTGTTGCCTTGATACAGTATTGTACAGTGGCTCTGCCTCTGGAAATTTTATTTGATTGTGAGATGATTGGATTTTGAAATGTAGGCATATGGTACTGAACTATAGTACTAATGTTGTATATAAATGGGCTGCTGTAGAACTGTTCTTCATCTTTACAGTGATGTTGTATAGAAATATGCTGAATTCTCTGCTCCGATTGTTGGAAAAAAATGGGGTCCTGGGAGATGCCGCTGCTGCTTTAGGCCCTTGAGAGGCCCTTCGTGTCGTGATGAATTTGTAGGTACCTCGAGAGGCCCTTGAGTTTGCCGGAATGTCGATTAACTTCTGTTCCGGCAAATTCGGGTACTCCATATGTCCTATTGTCAGCAAAGGTCATGCTGAAATTTTCCGTGAATTTTAGCATTACTTTGCTAAAAATCGGACATATGGGGTACTTGCGACTAATGCATGGGCCGGGGTATCTTAGTACTTAGTTAAGTAGGATCAACTGCCCCGCCATTCTTGCTGCATTAAACCATAGGTGGCAATAGAGCCAAGTGATTAGGCCCAACTTAGAATTCTCCATAGCATCGATAAACCCTAGATGATAAACCCAACATAGGTGGCAATAGAGCCAAGTGATTAGTGCCAAGTGATTAGGCCTAACCTAGGGTGCCTCGGCATCGATAAACCCTAAATGATGAAAACTTAACTTGGCTTCTATAGGGTGCCTCGGTGTCGGTGAGAACCTAAATGATGTATGCTTAGGCTTTTAGGGTGCCTCAGCGTCGACAAACCCTAAATGATAAAAGCTTAGCTTTTAGGATGCCTCGGTGTCGACAAACCCTAAATGATGAGACCATGATCTTGTTCCTTGACAATAACCAACTTTTTGACCAAACTTTTTTCCTATTCAGAGCGAAACATGGCCCACAAAGATGAGGCCGGCGGTTCGGGCGGCAAGCAATTCTGGGAGCTGTCCCAGGAGTTGGAGGAAGAACCTCACCGCTATGAGGACGCCGCGGAAGACACCGATCCTGACTACACAACCCCTAGTAGCGTCGGGGATGACACCACTGATGATGACGCTGCGGATGCCACCACTGATGATGGCGGTGCATGAACAGATGGAAGCCAACCAAAGAGGCAACGGATGGACCGGTGCCCGAACGTGCTCCGCACCGTCAGGGAGGAATTTAGTGAAGTGAACTCCGACGGGCATCCGACGACGCCCAAACACGTAGTCAAGGGGTACTCGGTTCAGCTCGGGTGCATTCTCCGGAGCACTGTCTCGATCAACACCAAGAACCTAAGGCATAAGGACCGAGGGAATTTGCGCAGCCTCCTCTTCACGAAGCTACACGAACGATACAAGTTCCCCGCTGAGTTTGCAAACACACGCCTCTTGGGGAATAAAGTGAATGGTGCCGCCCTCACGAGGATGAGCACGACCCTGTCTACTTGGAAAAGCACGGTGAAGGCAATGATTGACAAAGGTGATAGTTATGAGAAGATCAAGGCGAAATATCCTTTGATGAGCGAGATGACTACAAGGAGTTCAAGATCAAGTGCGAGAGCCCCGCAACCTCCGAATCAAGTCAGTGGGGGAAAGAAATGCGGCAGTTGAACTTAGGGGTCCACCAACTCGGTCCCGGCGGTTACAGAGTGGCGGAGCCTATATGGGACAAGGAGGACGTGGAGCGTGCCAAGCAAGGCCTACCACCCCGCTTCGAGAAATACCGTGACAAGAAGACTAGGAACTTTCTCAGGGCCCGGTACAAGGAGGACCCGGTAACAAAGGAGCTTACCACGGATCCGAAGACCAAGGCACTTGAGCTTGTTCTGGTAAGGAATACACCCCCGTGTAATTAGCTCCATATGGTTGCATTCTAATTAATCCCCAATATTTCTAAATGGTTCACGTTCCTTCCGCAGGACAAATAAAGCAGTAGCGCGGGGTTGTCTCAGAGCTCCCCTTTCGACACCCCTTTGAATAGGGTGTTGAACGTAATGAAAAACAAGGATAAGCTCAGTAAGCCGACGTCAGCTCGTCGTGTGGCCGGCAAAGGCTTGTCCACAAAATGGTCGTCATACTATACCGCTGGTGGGCGAAAGGAGAAAAAGACCAGCTCGGAAAGCCAGTCGCGCGAGGTTGAAGCACTCAAGGCGCAAGTGGCGCAGATTCTGGAGATAGTCCAAGAGCAAGTGCAAAAACAACTGGGATCGACGCTCACCGGCATTATGCCTACCTTGATTCATGGGATAACGACGTGGATTGCGGGTGGCCAAAAGGGGCCGCCCCTGATTCCCAGCTTCACGGCCAGCAACTCGCACAACACGCAGGCGGCGCCATTGGTGTCTCCAGTGGCGGCGGTATTGGTGTCTCCGGCGGTGGCGCCATTTGTGTCTCCGGCGGCGGCGGTATTGGTGTCTCCGACGCCGGCATTGGAGCTTAATGCACCCGGGTGTACGCTGGCCGGCACCTCGCCAGCAAGCGGCCCCTCCGTCAGTTGCACGCCCGCCGTTGGCGGTGCCTCGACATTAGCCGAGCTCGACGCCATCATCACAGTAACTAATTAAGCCTCTCGGCCGAGTACTTCATCTCCTTGCCTTTGAATGGGCATCCCTGACGCCCTACATGTTTTTGCAGGGCGCCGCCGATGTTCCGTGCACTCTCCTGCACTCCATGAACGACGAGTTGGTCGATGTCGCCAAGGGCAAAATCGTTCAACCAGGCAACCCCGTGTTCCACGGTTCGATGCCACCCACCGTGTATAGGGTTCAACTGGTTCGGGTGCTGCCAAGCTGTGACGAGTTGTTACCTACGATTCAACCCGCCGGGGCCGACGAAGATGATCTGATGACCCTCAGCACCTGCCTAAGCTGGCCCCTGCTTTGGCCGAAGAGCCAGATTCGTTTGGGGGCGGGGGACACCACCCCAAAGACAACAACGCCAGTCGTGCCGGCGCCAAGCCATGGCAAGACCGCCGCAACGCTACCGGACATGCCGGACATCCCTATGGCACAGGATCCGAACATGCATATGGCACAGGATCTGGATGACGACGACAACGACGACGGCCGTACATTTAGCAACGTCGATAAGTACTTTGCCGAACATGGGTATGATGACGAATTCTGCGGGCCTCTTTCTCAAGAACCCAACCAAGACGACCGTGGTCTAGCTGGTACGACGGAGAAACCCAGTTGCAACAGGCGTCGTCCGTTCAGTTCTCAGGAGACGCCTCCAGCTGCCGACTTCACCGAGCCTCAGATAGCCGAGGTGCCAAATATTATCAGCCCAACACACTCAAGAAGGCGGTCTATGAGCAGAACTCGGTCCCATTACAACAGAAGATGAGGGGATGGAAAAGAAAGAGTAACAAGGGTGCAAGCCAGCCGGCACCGAGTACGATCTATGCTCAGGACGGGCCATCTTCACCTAAGGATATCTCGAGGAGGGTGCATGTGGCGGGTAGGGTGATGCTTCCGACAAATATGCTCAATGCTGCAACTGGTGCTATGCGGAGTCTGCATGACAGTGTTCTTTCTTTGGAGAAGCAGCGTCTCAGAGAGAATGATGTGGCATACCTGGTTTTCGTGGCCAAGGTGCCAGAGGGCAAGGGCTTTGTGGATGGCGCCATCGGGGGTACGATCGTCCTGCGGTTTGATGACATCTTTGCTATGTTTAACCTTCATCCGCTACACTACACCTTCGTTTGGCTGTTTTCGCTGAGTATGGAGATGCGGATCATTAGAGACAAGACCCCGAACATCGTGATAGTCGACCCCTTCTACATGCGTGCCAAGCTCTTAGGCAGCACTGGGGACCGCCAAGTCGCGAGTTCACACCTCGAAGGCGTCATTCTCGCAAACCCAGATAAGGATAACTTCCTCGTGGCTTACTTTCCCGAGTAAGTCATCCCTTAACTGCCCCGTAACATATGATTTCTTAGATTTCGATCATTCTTTCTTTTCTAACATTCCGTGTTCTGTGCAGTGACACACATTGCACACTCATCCTCTTAAGCCCGAAATATTCCATGGCCACGTATTTCGACCCGAACCATGACTCCAAGATGGACTACACAAATATCAAGAAAGTTCTTGATGATGTTCTCCCCGGCTACGCCAAATCTAGAGGCACCTTCACCAGGCCAGTTCGTAGGTACGGCAAGCACGTGTGTTGCCCACAATACTAAGTTCTGCTGTGTCAAGCAGCCGCCTGGCGGTCAGAAGGATGCCTACTACGCCCTCCATCACATGCGGGCGATCGTAAGGGACCATCATCACCTTCTGCTACCAGATAATCTCAAAGATTGGGCCGCGAGCTTATCGGCAATCCAGGACGCGGACATCAGACGAGAATTCTTTCACATCCAGTCGGAGTTTGCAGACATCATCCATCAAATGTCCTTCATACCTCGTGGCAGTTCTACCTCAGATATGAACCATCCAACAGGGAGATAGACGGAACGCTACAAATGCAGGCTGACAACGCCCGCGATTTCATGACCATCACGACAGACGGCGGCTTCATCCACGCTCCGGTCCCATGAGTCGAGTCGACAGTAGTGATGCTATGTGTAGTTCTGAAACATTGATTGGCTCATGTTGTAATTAAACTTTAATGAACTTGTATGTCTCTTTGGTTTGGACAGTCGTTCAACTTAGATGTAATCGATGCTATTTATTAGTAGGACCATGAATCGTGCTATTAATGTCATGTCTTGCTTTTCTCTTCCGATCCTTTTGTTGCATACTTATATATTGCTTATTTATCTATTGTCTGTTGTTTGGCTTGTGCATAGAGATGCCGTCGTATGTCGTGTACAAGGGTAAGGTTCCCGGAGTCTACGACGACTGGGAGGAGTGTCGGAGACAGGTTCACCGTTTCAGCGGTAACAGTTACAAAGGGTACACCAGTAGGGCGGAGGCGGAATCTAGATACGCCCGCTATCTAGAGGGAGAGAGGAGGGAGCGTTGGAGGAACCGGATGAAGACCAGTTTCATCGCGATGATGCTCATCGTGATGACCGCAGCTCTCTTCTATGTGATGGTAGTTTAGATGATCGATATCGACTTGTAATGTGAAGACAAACTCGATACTCGCGGTCTCGAGACTTGTAATATTTTATCTTTGTTCGGTCTTTTGAATTCAGAGACTAATATGATGAATTGTATTCGGAGACTAATCTTCTATTGTATTCGATGAATCTGTTGTTGTTGTGTGCTGCTGTCTATATTCTGTCAAATAATATATTTTGTAACCTGTGCAAAAATCAGAAAAGTAAGAAAGAATAAAACCTAATATTCATACTAATGGCGCATCACTACAGAGTGCGCCATTAGTATGCCAAAGTATACTAATGGCGCATCACACAACAGTGCACCATTAATATGCCAAAGCACATGGTTAAATATGGCCCCCTGGGAGGCATACTAATGGCGCATGGTGTTCTATACTAATGGCGCACTATGTGGTGCGCCATTAGTATACCAGATACTAATGGCGCACCAGTGGTGCGCCATTAGTAAGAAATACTAGTGGCGTGATACTAATGGCGCACCAGTAGTGCGCCATTAGTAGACAAAACTGGTGCGCCATTAGTAGGCCTTTTCCTAGTAGTGCAAAATCCTCCGAATTTGACCATTTTCGCCATCTCCACCTTGAACCCTAGTTGTTCATCCCGTGCCCGAAATTCGCCCTGGCGCCGAACGTCCGACCCTGCCCGGACGTCCGGCGACCGGACGACCGGCCCAGCCCGGACATCCGACCGAACCTGACGAAACTGAATTTTTTTCAGTGTAGTCACCTCGTCTTGGTAGTGGACATATCACTCTCGCCATTACATTGATATCCATCATAGCCTTACTCTTTTGCGTTGCTTACCCATCGAGACTAGCCATTGAGTATTTCCGACAACGAGACTTGTGCACATTAGTGATCATACTTCCCATAGCGTACATACATCATTGTTGCATATATTGGTATCATCTCTTGTGTCACAAAGTTGTCATCGCATACACAATTGCTATCTTGGTTCGTGAAGCATCGCATAAGAAAAGAGATCCAACATCAAAGAGCCAAACAAGCTTTTAAGCAAAGAGGAAAGATAAGCAAAGAGATCTTAAGAAAGAACCATAGCATCATACAACATTAAGATTGTCATACCCGATCATCTTGGATCATATCATAGAAACACCTTGCATAGAGCATACTTGGGATAGAAGTCGTTGCATTTTTGCTAAGTAGGTTGTGCACAAGTTCTTGTATCCGCCTATTGTGCAATCGTGCTAGAGTCTCTCTAGTGTTGTGCAACAAGAGCATTTTCGTGGATTCCACATTTTGGCTCATCCTTGGTTGCCCAACCCCACTTATCTATTTGCGTGTGTGTTTCCGGGTACTTTATATGCTTGGTATACTTGTTACATTGCATCTTGCGAATCTTTTCCAACATTATTGAAGCTCACTTACAATTGCATCAAATTTTCTGCCACCATTCTAACCAAGCTCCACCATAAGCTTTTACTTGTGTAGGTGTGAGAAACCGACAAGAGCTACTACCAATTGTGCTATTTCCTTGTCCTACATTGGAGTGATCATCGATCCACTTTCAAATTCGGTCAAGGTACATTTGGTATTCGTTCTTCTCTTTCTACCACTCACATTGTGTATCTTGGAATGATGGATAGGCCAAGTACTTCTACTAACCCACTCTTCATTGAGCACGATGACGACATGAACTCCTATGTCACCAAGAGCCACCTCTTTGGTGCACAACATACTTTGCATCAAGAGCAACAAGCCATGAGTGAACGCATCGACAACCTCGTTGCCGACTTGTGACTCTTCGAGCAATGTACAAGGGACTACTTTGACCACAAGATCGATGATCACAAGCAAGAGAATGACGCAAGGATGGACGAAATTCGTGCTTTGTTGCTCAACCGCCGTTCTTCCACTTCGTCTTCATCAAGAAGAACCCGCTCAAGTCAACACTCCGACTTCACCCTCTCCGGCTCAAGTACACCGACATCGAACACTCTACGCCGTGTCGCGCGCAACGATCGTCAAGCAAGCCTCAATCCCCTACGCGATACCGACTCTCAAGAGTGCCGACAACGTCACCCTCCCCTTTGTGCTAGCACGAGAACGGCAACGACAACGCCAACAAGAAGAGGAAGAGCGAGCGCGTCTACACCAAGTTGCACAAGATGCCGAGGCACAACGCCAAGAAGAACAACTCGGTGAAGTTCAAGCACTTGCGGTGCAACAAGCCCTCCAAGATTCAAGTCGAGCCGTAGCCAACTAAGGGCGACAAGCTCGAGAACAAGAAGAAGCACTTCACGAAGAAATTCAAGAACAGAGATTTCAAGCTCGCGTGCATCATCAAGTTCCTCAAGCTCCTCCACAAGCTCGCCAAGAAAATCAAGTTCATCAAGAGCATGACGACAATGGAAATCCTCCACGACAAGCGCAACATGAGGTTGACAACCCTCCTCACCAAGAGCGACACGAGCTTGACAATCATCTACACCACGAGCGTCATCATCCCTGACCCCAACACAATGAAGAGCAATGCTATGGCAAGCTCAAGTTCACCATGCCCAAGTTCAACGGAAGCAACGATCCCGAAGAGTACCTTTCATGGGCATTGAAGGTCGACAAAATCTTCCGTTTGCACAACTATGAAGAAGAGAAGAAGATCGCAATGGCATCCCTTGAGTTCCAAGACAATGTACTCATTTGGTGGGAACAAGTCATAGAGCACCAAGAGGCAAGAGGTGAACCACCCATCACTACTTGGGCGCAAATGAAGGATGTCATGAGAGCATGCTTTGTGCGTACCTACTACAACCGCGACCTCTTCAAGAAACTCCAACTAATCAAGCAAGGAACCAAGAGCATTGAAGAGTACTACAAGGAGATGGAGATTGCCATGATAAGAGCCAATGCCACGGAAGATGATGAGCAAACTATGGCACATGTCTTGAATGGACTCAACCATCCTATCAAGAAGATAGCCGACTTACAACCATACTCAAACCTCATCAAGCTAGTGCATCAAGCTACCAAAGCGGAACGTCAAGTTCAAGATGATTTCAAGTATGCCAAGTTCTCATCCAAGTCCTACGGCTTCTCCAACAACCAAGCTTCAACGACCCCAACATTGTCTACCAAGCCTTCTACTAGCAACATCGACAAGTCGAGTTCCAAGAAAGCTTCGTCAACCCCAAGTCATCCTCCTACTACGAGAAACTTCAAGCCGAGAGATTCATCATCCTCAACACACACCGATGAGACCGTCAAGACGAGTTCCTTCAAATGCTTCACATGCGGAGGCCGAGGCCACAATTCCTATGAGTGCACCAACAAGTGGACCATGATCCTCAACGATGACGGCACTTACGACTCAATGAGTGAAGGAGAAATGGACGCCATCGAGCAAGTCGCCATGCACCGGCAAGTGAACGATAAAGAGGAACAAGTCTTTTGCGATGAAGATTCAAGTCCCTCTCTTGTTGTCTCCAACGTCTTGACTTTCCAACATCACCAAGAAGAAGACCATCGATGACACATATTCCACACCAAGGTTGGCATCAATGGACGATCCATCAAGGTCATCATCGATGGAGGGAGTTGTCATAACCTCGCAAGTGAAGAACTTTGCTCCAAGCTCCAATTGCCCAAGACGAAGCACCCATATCCATACAAAAGTACAATGGCTTAGCGACTCCGGCACTATCCAAGTCGAGCACCGAGTACAAGTCTCTTTCAAAATTGGCGCCTACGAAGACACCTTGGAGTGCGACGTTGTTCCAATGACCGTTTGCCATCTTCTCCTTGGACGCCCATGGCAATTTGATAGAGGAGTCATCCACAACGGCCGAACGAATCACTACATCTTCAAGATGAAGGGCAAGGAGTACATCCTCCGTCCAATGTCACCAAGTCAAGTGATCGCCGACAAGCAAGCCACCCATCGTGGAGATCTTAGTGAGATAGCGAGCCACCAAAAAGAGAGTGAGCGCCACAAGCCCAAATCGAACACCTCCATGATGAGCGACAAGAAGAACTTAGTTATATTTTCCACCAAAAGTGAGAATAGAGGAGTGTGTGACAACCCATCTAGTGTCCTACACTACGTCCTTGTGTGCAAGGACAATGCACCACAAACTAACACTTCTCACACTCTTCCTCTAGTGTTGTCTTCTCTTTTGCAGGAATTTCATGATGTTTTCCCCGACGAGCTACCTCCGGGACTACCGCATCGACCTCATCCGTGGAGCACCGCTTCTGAACAAAGCTCCCTACCGCATCAGCCGCGAAGAAACCAAAGAAATACAAAGGCAAGTAAAGCATCTCATAGACCATCGACATGTGCGTGAAAGTTTGATCCCTTGTGTCGTCCCGGTAATTCTTGTGCCAAAATGAGATGGTAGCTTTCGCATGTTCTACGATTGTAGACCTATCAATGCTATCACCGTTCGCTATAGGTATCCCATTCCATGCCTAGATGATATGCTTGATGAGCTTAGGGGTGCCACTATCTTTTCTAAAATTGATCTTAAGAGTGGCTACTATCAAATCCGCATACAAGAGGGTGATGAATGGAAAACCGCTTTCAAAACCAAATTTGGCTTGTATGAGTGGTTAGTCATGCCTATGGGTCTATTGGAAGCTCTAGGCACTTTTATGCGTCTTATGAATCATGTCTATCGCCCTTACATTGGTATATTTGTTGTGGTCTACTTTGATGATACCCTTGTTTTTAGCAAATTTCTCAAAGAGCATGTCACCCATGTTAGAACCATTTTGCAAACTCTTCAAAAAGAGCATCTCTATGCTAATATGGAGAAATGCCTTTTTGGCGTTGACAAGCTCGTTTTCTTGGGTTTTGTTGTTTCCTCTAAGGGTGTTCATGTTGATGAGTCCAACATCAATGCTATTAAGACTTGGCCACAAACAACTAATTTGCAACAAGTGCGTAGCTTTCTTGGCCTTGCGGGTTTCTATCGTCGCATTGTGAAGGATTTTAGCACCATTGCTTCGCCTTTGCATGCTTTGAGCAAGAAGAATGTGCCTTTTGTTTGGGGACCATCCAAGATACCGCTTTCAACGAGCTTAAGAACTTGCTTACTCATGATCCCATGCTTTCTTTACCCAACTTTGACAAACCCTTTGATATTCATTCCGATGCTACTTGTAATGGCATAGGAGGTGTGTTAACGCAAGAGAAGCGCCCCATAACTTACTTTAGTGAGAAACTCTCTGGCGCGCAACTCAATTATCCCATCTATGACAAAGAGCTATATGCTTTAGTCCGCATTTTGCATGAATGGGAACACTATCTCTGCCCTCATGAGTTTATCATTCTTACCGATCATGAAACGCTCAAGTATCTTAAGGGCCAAACCAAGTTGAACAAGTGTCATTCTAAATGGAGTGAATTTATTGAGTCTTTTCCTTATGTCATCAAGTACATTAAGGGTAAGGAAAACATTGTGGCGGATGCCCTTTCCCGCATATGCATGCTTGTTACTCAACTTAAGCTCGATGTCATTGGTTTTGAGCATATCAAAGACTTGTATGAGCATGATCCTACTTTTGCTACTCCTTATGCCAAGTGTTTGTCGCACACCTCTTGGGAACGCTATTACATCAAAGATGGATATCTTATGAGAGCTAACAAACTTTGCATCCCCGAGTCTTCTCTTTGTTTGTTGCTTTTGCAGGAATCTCATGGAGGAGGCTTAATGGGACATTTTTTACGAGACAAGACGTTTGTCACGCTCTCGAAGAACTACTTTTGGCCCAAGATGTTTCGCGACGTCAATCGTTTCACCAAACGTTGCTCTACATGTCGCAAAGCTAAGTACAAAGCTCAATCTCATGGCCTTTATATGCCTCTACCAATTCCATATCAACCATGGGAAGACATTAGCATGGACTTTGTACTTGGTTTGGCTAGGACTCGAAATGGGAGGGATTCGGTATTTGTCGTTGTGGACTGTTTCTCAAAAATGGCACATTTCATTCCTTGCAACAAGATAGACGATGCTTCACATGTTGCTACTCTCTTTTGTAGGGAAATATTGCGTCTACCTGGAGTGCCAAAGACTATCATCTCAGACCGCGACGTCAAGTTCCTTAGCTACTTTTGGAATCAAGCTACTTTTTCTACGGCATATCATCCAAAAACCGACGGCCAAACGAAAGTTACCAACCGCACACTCTCCGCACTACTTCGGGTACTCATCAAGAAGAACATCAAGGAGTGGGAGGAGTGCCTACCTATCGCCGAGTTCGCCTACAACCGAGCAAAACACTCAACAACCGGCAAGTCTCCCTTCGAGGTCGTCTACGGTTTCAACCCTTTGTCACCATTGGACATTCTCCCTCTCCAAGAGCGCATCAGTTTGGACGCTAGTGCAAGAGCGACACAACTCAAGAAGGTGCATGAAGATACAAGTAACACCATCGAGCACCAAGTTCAACGCCTTGCGTCCAAGCTCAACTTCAACAAGCACCCTATGGTCTTCAACATTGGTGATCTCGTGTGGCTACACCTTCACAAGGACCGTTTTCCCTGATAACGCAAGTCCAAGCTTCGACCCTGCGCGGATGGACCCTTCAAGGTGCTCGCACGATACAAAGACAACGCTTACAAGATCGACCTCCTGCGTGACAAGTACAACGTGAGCGACATCTTCAACGTCAAAGATCTTTCTCCCTTCCATGGTGATGAAGAATTTGATCCGAGGACGGATCATGCCCAAGGGAGGGGAGATGATGCGGAGCATCCCAAGGCCATCCCCATGGACCCAACTACATCTCCTACGACACCTCTTGGACCCATGACACGAGCACGTGCAAAAGCTCTTGAAACCGAGGTGACATCTCTCCTATCACAATTCCACTTTGATGCACATGAGACACGGCTACTACCTCATACGGACACTTTGTGCATGCTCAGGTATCATGGAGAAGCTAAGGAGCAAGGAGAAGAGGAAGGTGGACGTGACGACGATGAAGAAGAAGTGATGAAGAGGAAGCTACACACTCCGGACGACCGGCCAGGACCGGACGTCCGACGATCTCCAGGCTCCGGACGTCCGACCCAGACCGGACGACCGACGCCATCGCACCCGAGCCAAATCTACGGATTTCCAGAACCCAACGGGCGACCCACGCCCGGACGTTCGGCCCCGACCGGACGCCCGACAGAAGACCACCCGAGCCGAATCTACGGACGTCCGACAGGCACCGGACGTCCGGACCCTCGCAAGCCTCCGGACGACCGGTGACTCCCGGACGTCCGATGCATGTATGTTGTTTTCGTGTTGGGCCACAACCCATGTACCCCTTCGCCCCCCTTTTGCACTAAGACTATATATAGACCTCCTATTCTTTCTAGCTAGGGTTAGCAAAGGATTAGCTCATATTTCGTGTGAGAGCTTTGCCCATCCACTTGGTTACCTTCTCCTCTGAGATTCGAGCCTCCTACGGAGAAGATCTCCCAAGCGGATTCAAGACCCCTCTTTAGGGAAGAACATCAAGACCTCCTCACGGATAAGACCGATTACCATGTATCGTCCATTGTTGACTTTGGATCGTGTATTTTCCCCTTTGTACTCGAGGATCTAGCACATGTGTGACTTTTTCTTGTTAGTTTGAGTGTTCCTCTTGTGTTTCCCTTGTGTTTTCCCTCATTTCCCTCCTCGTGTTCTTCTTGTTCGTCGCAGGATCCGCTCCAATCGTGAAAGATCGGCCTATAGGGTTCCTACCCTACATCACCATGGTAGGGAGAGAGATCTTTGACGTTGAAGATGTCACTCATGGAGTACTTGTCGCGTGGAATGTCGATCTTGTATGCGTTGTTGTTGTAGCGTGCAAGCACCATGAAGGGTCCATCCTCTCGTGGTCGAAGTTTGGACTTGCGTTGTTGGGGAAAGCGGTCCTTGCGAAGGTGTAGCCACACAAGATCTCCAATGTTGAATACCATAGGGTGCTTGTTGATGTTGAGCTTGGTCGCAAGTCGTTGTACTTGGCGCTTGATGGTATGCCTTGTATATTCATGCACCTTCTCGAGATGATTCATACGTGCACTTGCGTCGAAATTGATGCGTTCTTGCAGAGGTAGAGGAAGAATGTCCAATGGTGACAATGGGTTGAATCCGTAGATGACCTCGAAGGGGGACTTGCCGGTTGTTGAGTGCTTTGCTCGGTTGTAGGAGAACTCGGTGATAGGTAGACACTCCTCCCACTCCTTGATGTTCTTCTTGATGAGTACTCAAAGTAGAGAGGAGAGTGTGTGGTTGGTCACCTCCGTTTGGCCATCGGTTTGCAGATGATACGTCGTGGAGAAGAGTTGCTTGATTCCGAGCTTGGCGCATAGGGTCTTCCAAAAGTAGCTTAGGAACTTGACGTCGCAGTCCGAGACGATCGTCTTTGGCACTCCATGTAGACGCAATATTCCCTATAAAAGGGATTGGAAACATGTGAAGCTCGTCTATCTTGTTGCATGGTATGAAGTGTGCCATCTTAGATAATCGGTCCACAACGACAAATACCGAATCCTTTCCATTTCTAGTCCTAGGCAATCCAAGTACGAAATCCATGCTATATCTTCCCATGGTTGATATGGAATTGGGAGAGGCATGTAAAGGCCATGGGATTGAGCTTTGGACTTAGCTTTGCGACATGTAGAGCATTGGTTGGTGAAGCGGTTGACGTCGAGAAACTTCTTGGGCCAATAGTAGTTCTTCAAGAGCGTGGCGAACGTCTTGTCGCGTCCAAAATGTCCCATTAGTCCTCCTCCATGAGATTCCTGCAAAAGGAACAAACGAAGAGAAGACTCGGGGATGCAAAGCTTGTTAGCTCACATAAGATATCCATCTTTGATGTAATAGTGTTCCCAAGCGGTGTGCGTCAAACACTTGGCATAAGGAGTAGCAAAAGTAGGATCATGCTCATACAAGTCTTTTATGTGCTCAAAGCCAATGACATCCAATTCAAGTTGAGTAACAAGCATGCATATGCGGGAAAGAGCGTCCGCCACAACATTTTCCTTACCTTTAGTGTACTTGATGACATAAGGAAAAGACTCAATAAATTCACTCCATTTAGCATGACACTTGTTCAACTTGGTTTTTCCCTTAAGGTACTTGAGCATTTCATGATCGGTATGAATGATGAATTCATGAGGGCAGAGATACTGTTCCCATTCGTGCAAAACGCGCACTAAAGCATATAACTCTTTGTCATAGATGGGGTAGTTGAGTTGCGCTCCGGAAATTTCTCACTAAAGTAAGCTATGGGGTGCTTCTCTTGCGTTAACACACCTCCTATGCCATTACCACTAGCATCGCAATGAATCCCAAAGGGCTTGTCAAAGTTGGGTAAAGCAAGAACGGGAGCATGTGTAAGCAAATTCTTAAGCTCATTGAAAACGGTATCTTGGGATGGTACCCGAACAAAAGGCGCATTTTTCTTGCTCAAAGCATGGAAAGGCGAAGCAATGGTGCTAAAGTCTTTCACAAAGCGACGATAGAAACCCGCAACGCCAAGAAAGCTACGCACTTGTTGCAAGTTCGTTGGTTGGGGCCAAGTCTTAATAGCATTGATCTTGGACTCGTCTACATGAACACCGTTAGACGATACAACAAAACCCAAGAAAACGAGCTTATCAACGCCAAAAAAGGCACTTTTCCATGTTAGCAAAGAGATGCTCATTTCTAAGAGTTTCTAAAATGGTTCGAACATGGGTGATATGATCTTGAAGAGAGTTGCTATAAACAAGGATATCATCAAAGTAGACCACAACAAACACACCAATGTAAGGGCGAAAGACATGATTCATATGACGCATAAAAGTACTCGGTGCTTCCGATAGACCCATAGGCATGACTAACCACTCATATAACCCAAACTTGGTTTTGAAAGCGGTTTCCATTCATCACCCTCTTGGATGCGGATTTGATAGTAACCACTTTTAAGATCAATCTTGGAGAATATAGTGGCACCACTAAGTTCATCAAGCATATCATCAAGGCGTGGAATGGGATACCTATAATGAACAGTGATAGCATTGATGGGTCTACAATCGGAGCACATGCAAAAGCTACCATCTTGTTTGGGCACAAGAATGACCGGGACGGCACAAGGGCTCAAACTTTCACGCACATGTCCATGGTCTATGAGATGCTTTACTTGCCTTTATATTTCTTTGGTTTCTTCGGGGTTAACACAGTAGGGAGCTTTGTTTGGAAGAGGTGCTCCAGGTATGAGGTCGATGCGGTTCTCGATGCCTCGTAATGGAGGTAGTCCCAGAGGTAGCTCGTTGGGGAAAACATCTTGAAATCCCTGCAAAAGAGAAGACAACACTGAAGGTAAAGCATGAGAGGTGTTAGCATTTGGTGCGTCATCCTGGCATAAAAGGACATAGTGTAGGACACAAGATGGGTTCTCACACACTCCTCTTATCTCACTTTTGGTGGCAAATAGGACTAAGTTCTTATTTTCGCTCATTGTGGAGGCACTCGATTTGGTCTTGTGGTGCTCACTCTCTTTTTGGTGGCTCGATCTCCCACTATTCTCTCCATGACGGGTGGCTTTCTTGACGGCCATCACTTGGGTTGGAGACTTGCGTCGAAGTACGTACTCCTTTCCTTTCATCTTGAAGATGTAGTGGTTCGTTCAGCCATTATGGATGACACCTCTATCAAATTGCCATGGGCGTTAATGCAGAGCATCCTACGATCATCCCCGTATACACTCAAGCATACGCCTTTGGACCTAAGGTGAACTCGCTCCTTTCCGAATCTTCCCTTTCCACATATAAGACATGGATGATACTTCAAGCGCGGACCTTGTGCATACTCAGGTACACCCGAGGAGACCATGGAGATCCCAAGGACCAAAGCCAAGCGTGCACGGAAGTGAAGGAAGGAGAAGGAAGAAGGGTGTGACGCCTCGAGACCGATGTGCCAGGTGTCCTCCAGTTATTCGCTGTTGTTGCCTTGTCATTTTCTTGCGTGTTGCATCTTGCCATGTCATCATCCACATTGCATCATCATGTTTTCAAAACTTGCATCCGTCCGGGTTTCCCCAGTTCCATCCTTTGTCCGTTCTGAGCCCAACCACACTTGCACGTGCCCGCAGCATGTCTGAAATATTATTTTATAAGTGGCCGGAAAATGTTCTCGGAATGGGATGAAAGTTGGCGTGCGGTGTTTTTATGTTGTAGGTAGGCCGCCTGTCAATTTTCGTCGCATTCGGAGTCCGTTGGACGCCCCAACGGATAAATATGGCAGCAATAGTAGTCGGTCTAACGCCGGACGTTTTCGGTCTCCAGAAACAGTCGCCGGGCCTCCCTCTCTTCTCTTCTCTTAGCTCGAGACCATCTACATAGCCCACTACCTACCGCCAGGTCCAACCTAACCTCTCTCATCAGCCCGCGGCCCTCCTCGCGCGCGCGTCCAAAAATTGTCCCGGACCCGACCCGAGCAGTCGTCACCGTCGTGTCCAGATCATCCCCAAACATCTACAAAACGTCTCCGTTTTCTCATTTGGGCTCCCTAGCCTATTTTTCCCGACCGTCCGATTTCGATCGGAGGGACGGATATGCCCCTACCAAAATTCCACTTGCCATATATTAGACCACCCCCTAACCAAATCAGTCTAACCCTAGTCTAACCCAGTCCCATCCGCGCCGCCACCGCTCTCATTCTTCCCCTCGGGATCCATCCCCACCAACCGCAGCCTCCGACCAGATCCCTGATTTTTCCGCGCAGCCGCCCGAGCATCTCGATGGATCGAGTGCTTCGTGTCCAAGCACAGCCCCCTGTTCATGCCCCGAGCCTCCCGTCGTCCAGGAGCACGAGCTCCATCGCCTCGCTGCCACTAGCAGGAGCATCCCCATCGCCGGCCTCCAGGACCTTTGCTCCTCCTCTCTATCTCTTTCTCCTCCCTCTCTCGATTTCTTCTCTCTCACGTATCTCTCTCTCCCTATTCTTGCCGCAGCAGGGAACCTCCGTCGCCTTCCTCGGCCGGATTCCGCCGTCAGGGCCCTGTCCCCGCTGCCGGCTACCCCAAGTCCCGCTGTCAATGTCGTTCCCCTACCATGGTGCCTCGACCTCCTCTCCAGCCGCGCGCCAAGGCCAGCTCCTCTTCGCCCAGATCCGCCGCCCTGCTTTGTTCTTCGCCATTTGCCGCTAGGACCTGCGCCGCCGGAGTCATCCTCCTCGCCGTCCTCCCACCGGAGAGCACCACCAGCAGCGCCGCGAGGCCTCTGCTCCCTTCCCTTTCCCTTTCCTTGTTGAACCTCTCCCTCTCCTGTCGCTCAGCTCTCTCTCTCCTTTTTTGTTTTTTTCATGGACAGGGGATCAAGCCGCCACCACTATGGTCTTCCTCCGCCACGGGACACCGGCGCCCCGACCTCCATCCCCGCCCGACGCCCAGTTCCGTTCGCCTCCTCTTCTTCAACGTCATCCCCGTCGCCTTAGGATGCGGCACCCGGCCGCCTCGAGCCCCGACACCGGTGAGCCATCACCTCCGCCGCCCTTGCCCGTTCCCGACCAGCGTCGCTCTGCAACCCGTCGCTGCCGTTTGTCTTCAGAGACGAGCAGAGCAGTTCCCCCGCACCTGGAACCGCTCGATCTCGTTGACCACAGCCACGCGCTCGTGCAGCGCCTCGCTGGGCCGCTGCAAAGGCCCAGCCTACTTCCCCATGAATTCGGCCTCCTCCAGTCCTAAACCGAGCGGGCCAAGCCCCACTTGGTGAGGCCACCCTACCGAAGCCCCTCTGTTTTTTCTATTCTTGGGCCAACAGATTCGGCCCGTGACATTTTTTTTCTTGTTCAAGTCGAATTTCATATTTATCCTAGAGATTACAGTTTTACAGATTAGCCCCTAAGCTTCATGCATATTTTTACTCACAAACTAAGCATCACACGGAAAAACTTAATATATGAAACTTGCTTAGAATTTTGTGTAGATTAATAATTTGCAACTTTCATCTATGTTTAAAATGATTAAATTGCTGTTTGTTTAAACTTGCTTAAATAACTTGCTAAAATGTTTAATTTCATAACTAATTAACCGTAGCTCGGTTTTAAATAATCTCTATATGTAATTGGGGTAGAAAAATGCCTAGTTTAACATGGTGGCTTTACTTTGCATGTTTAATAACTCTAAAATTGTGTTTAGGACAGAACAGTACCAAACCTAATATATGCATATGGGGATTTACCGGAATTGTTGTTCGTTGCTTCCGGCCTCATTTAAACTTGACTAGATAGGTAGTTTTACTTTGCCTCACTCTCTTGCCATGTTTAACAACATTTAATATTGTTGGTTACATAACCGAGAGAGAACTAAATAAGTCAGGTGTTGTTTCGTCAATATGCAACTCTGTTGCATAATGAGCTCCACTTAATTTGTAGGATTGTTTGTGCACTTTGCCATGCCATGCCTCATTAAACCGGACATGCATCATACTTGTTTGCGCATCGTGCCATGCTTATGTGGTGGTTGTTTACTATGTTGTTTGCTTTCTTTCCGGTGTACTTCGTCTCGGTAATCCGGTATCGTCGTGTTGTGAGGATTCGTTCGACAACGTCCGTTTGTCTTCTTCATGGACCCGTTCTTCTTCCTTGCGGGATTTCAGGCAAGATGACCATACCCTTGAAATCACTTCTATCTTTGCTTGCTAGTTGCTCGCTCTTTTGCTATGCCTATGCTGCGATACCTACCACTTGCTTATCATGCCACCCATATTGTTGAACCAAGCCTCTAACCCACCTTGTCCTAGCAAACCATTGTTTGGCTATGTTACCGCTTTGCTCAGCCCCTCTTATAACGTTGTTAGTTGCAGGTGAAGATGAAGTTTGTTCCTTGTTGGAACATGGAGATGTTGTTCCTTGTTGGAACATGGATAATTTTGTTGGGATATGACAATATCTCTTATTTAATTAATGCATCTATATACTTGGTAAAGGGTGGAAGGCTCGACCTTATGCCTGGTGTTTTGTTCCACTCTTGCCACCCTAGTTTCCGTCATATCGGTGTTATGTTCCCGGATTTTGCGTTCCTTACACGGTTGGGTTATAATGGGAACCCCTTGACAGTTTGCCTTGAATAAAACTCCTCCAGCAAGGCGCAACCTTGGTTTTACCATTCACCACCTAGCCTTTTTTCCCTTGGGTTAGGCCAGCCCAAGGGTCATCTTTATTCTAACCCCCCCGGGCCAGTGCTTGTCTAAGTGTTGGTCCAAACAGAGCCACTTGCGGCGCCACCTCGGGGAAACTTGAGGGCTGGTTTTAGCTGTACGTAGTGTTCATCCGGTGTTGCCCTGAGAACGAGATATGTGCAGCTCCTATCAGGATGTCGGCGCATCGGGTGGTCTTGCTGGACTTGTTTTACCATTGTCGAGGATGTCTTGTAACCGGGATTCCGAGTCTGATCGGGTCTTCCCGCTAGAAGGAATATCCTTCGTTGACCATGAGAGCTTGTGATGGGCTAAGTTGGGACACCCCTGCAGGGATTTGAACTTTCGAAAGCCGTGCCCGCTGTTATGGGAAGATGGGAATTTGTTAATGTCCGGTTGTTGAAAACCTGAAGTTGATCTTAATTAAAATACATCAACCGCGTGTGTAACCGTGATGGTCTCTTTTCGGCGGAGTCTGGGAAGTGAACACGGTGTTGGAGTTATGTTTGACATAAGTTGTTCTAGGATCACTTCTTGATCATAGTTGTTCGACCGTGCTTTTGCCTTCTCTTCTCGCTCTCTTTTGCGCATATGTTAGCCACCAAATATGCTAGTCGCTTGCTGCAACTCCACCTCATACCTTTACCTTACCCATAAGCTTAAATAATCTTGATCGCGAGGGTGTGAGATTGCCGAGTCCCCGTGACTCACAGATACTTCCAAAACCAGTTTGCAGGTGCCGACGTTACCGAGCAGGTGTCGCAACCAAGCTCAAGGAGGAGCTCGATGAAGATCTTGTTCTTTGTGTTGTTTCGTTCTAGTTAATCAGTAGTGGAGCCCAGTTGGGGTCGATCGGGAATCTGTGTAGCTTTTGGGGTAGTCTTCTTTTATTTTGGTTCCGTAGTCGGACCTTGCATGTATTTGGTTGATGTAATGCTTTATTCATGTAATTGTGTGAATTGGCGATTGTAAGCCAACTATGTAACTCTTTCCCTTATGTATTACATGGGTTGTGTGAAGATTAGCTCACTTGCGACATTGCTTTCAATGCGGTTATGCCTCTAAGTCATGCTTCGACACGTGGGAGATATAGCCGCATCGAGGGCGTTACAAGTTGGTATCAGAGCCTTCCCCGACCTTAGGAGCCCCCCTGCTTGATCGAATCGTTGGTGTTGTTGAGTCTAGAAAAATGTTTTGAGTCATTTAGGATTATATATATCAGAGAGTTAGGAATTCTTTTTACTCCTTAGTCCCTTCATCGCTCTGGTAAGGCATCCTGACATAGAGTTTTGACTCTTCTCTTCCCAAATTTCACTATTTTTTTAGGATCACGCGGGTATCTTGGAATCGTTCCGATGGTTTTGTGACGAGAACATTGTTCTTGGTGCCTCCTGACATTTAGGGGTTGTGGCAGTGTCCCGAGGAGTTGAGCTCTGAGGTGTTATCGTCACAATTTTATCATTGCAGTTCTGGAATACCTGAGTTTAGGTTCGCCGACATCGAAAATCTCTTTTATGCAGTTGTTGGTGAGATAACCTCGACGCCACCCAGTACTGGGGCGGGAGTTCGGGAGTATTGCCATAACTCGTATAAAGGATGCTTTTCAAAGGTTGAGGTAAACGATTTCCGAAGGTTTCTCGGTTATGTGTTGAAGGATGGATACAGCTGGATGTAGGATTTGCTAGTTTTGGGTGAGATATTACGCTTCCCCTGTATCCCCAACACCTGATTGCATAACCGGGAAGTTTCGGGAGTTTATAAGTGGGAATTCAAGTAGCTCTTAGGATATCTTTCCAACAGATGTATGATTTGAAATTGGGGTTCGACGTCTAGTGGTCTGCCTATTCACGGTTGGTTTTACAGTGGTCTCGTTGTGTCTTAAAGAGTCCTAGGCTATGCCGACTCGGGGATGCTTCGTATGTCATGTGCACTGCCTTGTACATGATGGTGTTGTACGATCAAGCCCGTGTAGGCCCCACCATGAAAACTTCGGACGAAATCTCTATCATATGTTTGTTCCGGCTTATTCTGCCAGCCAATCCTTGTTTTGATTTGAGTTGTGGTATTCGAGTTGCTTCGAAGTCAAATGTCGATTCCATACCTTTCCTAAGTGGTGTTCTCATATTCCTATGTGAATACTAATCCTTCTCGATCATCGAGTTTGTCATTTCAATTTATTTTAACCGGTGTGCTTCTCTTCAAGTGGATCCGATCATTTCAACATCCACAAGATCAATTATTACTTATTCTCAATGGTGTTTGTTTCATCCGTCTCCAAGTTGCCTTTGTTTTTCCCGCCCACCCACCCTTTTTCCTCAATGACTCGGATTTCTTAATCAAGCATCCTTTTTATTCATGTGAAGTCTCTTCATTCTTTTCTTTGAATGTTCTACCGGGTGGTTCACATGAAGATGCTCTTCTAGTTCGTCATTCCTCACTCATTTTATTCTCCGGTGGATTCAAGTCAAGCTTTGTTGATCATATCTTTTTTCTTGTTTCAAATACCTTCTCATACCGGTGCACCTCATAATAATTCACTTCTCGCTATTAAATTGTTCCGGAGTGTTCAAGATATCTCGAAGACTCGTGTTTCCACTCTGCTTTTGTTCAAGCTCTTTTGAGATTGGTTTCTCATTCTAGCCATTCAATTCAACCGATGCAATCTCTCTTTTGAAAAATCATTTCTACGGTGTTTTTTTTGAGTGGGCCCTAACCCACAGGTCTTTTCCCAGGATCTTACCTAACTCTTCTTATTTTCGCGGAGCTATCCTCAAATTTCTTTTCGAAGTTTGACGTAAGAATGATTTTTCTTCAGTCAGATGTGTTTCTCCAAGATCTTTCAAATTCTTTTCATAGTTGGCTCAACCTCTTCGCTTTTGATTCTTCCGGAGTGTCTAAATAATTCATGGTGGTGTTTCTCGTCGTTTTTCTCAGATTTTGAAGACCGAAGAAGGGTTTACCTCCATATCTTATCCGTTCTCTCAGAGATTCGTGATTCCAGTCAAGCCATCCTCTTATATTTGTTTTCGATTGTCAGAATTCTTTTCACCTATCCGGAGCAATTCAAGAGCCTTCTCAGTTGGATTATCCGGAGTCCATAAATTCAGATTTATTCATTCCAGCTTTCAGCTCTCATACTCTAAATCATACCGGTGTTTAAATCAAGGACCCTCTAAACAGCTCGTAATCTCTTCTTTCTCATGGATCTAAATTCTCTCAAGTATCCTTGTTCATTTCATAATTCTTCCCGGTGTTCCTTTATCTTCCCTTCGGTCATTTAGTTATTACGGTGGTTCGTGCAAGATTCCTCTTCTTTCGTTATCATATCTATTCATTCGTTGTTTCAATTCCACCGGTGTTTCGTTGAAGACGTTCTCAAGTTATGCTATACCTACCTTAATCCTTTCTACGAGAATAAGTAGTGTGCCAAGTCCGTGGATTGTCATCAATTTAATTGGTGAAGTATAAGCATAATGTAATTCGTATTCTTGTTTCATCGAGTATATTCAATTACTTATTACGGAGGCTCATCAAATTCTCGGTTTCATTTGTTTCATCTTTTCTTTTCCTGGAGTTTCAAGATCTCTCATTTAACTCGTCGCAAAGCTCCATTTAATCATTTCAAGGCTTCACCTTATGTTTTCAACTTCTCTTTCCTTTTGTTTGATCATTCTTTTTTTACCGGAGTTCTTCATGGAGGTTCTACATGATGGTTCATCAAGGATTTAATCCCTTCTCGAAGTTCTCATCAAGATTCTTTTCAGAGGAACTCAAGTATTTTTTATCTTGTAGTTTAAAGTGCAATTCTTTCAACCGTATCATTTGAGGTGGTATTATGTCATTCTTGATAATTTGAGTTCATGTCTCATTATTCACATGTTGTTAAGAATGAGGTATTTTAAATCCATCAATCTCGTCATTGGAATTATCTTGGGCTATATTTCACCTAAAACCGTCCCTAAGGATTGTTGTTATTTATGGTGCTCATATAAGACCCAAGTTCTTCTTTCATCCTTTCGGTGAAATAAGCGTTCTCGTCTCCTTGTTCATACCAATCCAATTCTTTTTCCCGTGAGTGGCAGGTTGTCACCTCATAATTTGACATGTATTCCATAAGACCATATCAATCTTATTCTTTTCGTTGTTGATTTCCCAACAACTCCGTTCAATCCTTCTTTTTATGGATTCTCTCCCAAATTCATTTCAGGCGAACTTGTTGTCTTCTTCTCTATTCTTTTGTTTTCCATTCTTATATTTCTTCCGGAGGCATTGCGATGATGTTCTCTTCACTCATCATCTCGTATTGTGAAGTTCATGTTCTTTCTTTTGCTTATCCATCCAATCGGAGTGTCGTGTTTTCATTCGAGCTCTCTCATCTTATCAAATCTTGACTCCCTTCTCAACCGGAGTGCTGTCTGAGATCTTTCTTACCAATTGTGCCATTCTTTCAATAGTTCCGGAGACAAGGTGTTGTTGATCTCATCAAGTATGTTCTCATCTGGCCAAGTTCTTATTCAATTCCTTTTCTTTTCAATCGGAGTGCTGCCCGAAGTTTTTCTCCCTTGTTCCTCTTTTAAAACGGAGTGTTTTCAACTTCATCATCTCCGTTGTATTCTTTTCTCGAAATGGCTTAACATTTTCAAGGTTCTTTGGTTTCACTCATTGGTCAAAGAAGCAACTTAGTTTTACCTCTTCTCCTTCTCTTCCGTTGTCCTCCCGGTGCCATTCTAGATCTCGGGACGAGATCCTCTCGTAGTGGTGGAGTGTTGTGACGCCCCGAGACCGATGTGCCAGGTGTCCTCTAGTTATTCGCCGTTGTTGCCTTGTCATTTGCTTGCGTGTTGCATCTTGCCATGTCATCATCCGCATTGCATCATCATGTTTTCAAAACTTGCATCCGTCCGGGTTTCCCCAGTTCCGTCCTTTGTCTGTTCTGAGCCCAACCACACTTGCACGCGCCCGCGGCATGTCCGAAATGTTAGTTTATAAGTGGCCGGAAATTTTTCTCGGAATGGGATGAAAGTTGGCATGCGGTGTTTTTATGTTGTAGGTAGGCCGCCTGTCAATTTTCGTCGCATTCGGAGTCCGTTTGACGCCCCAACGGATAAATATAGCGGCAATAGTAGCCGGTCTAACGTCGGACGTTTTCGGTCTCGGGAAACAGTCGCCGGGCCTCCCTCTCTTCTCTTCTCTTAGCTCGAGACCGTCTACACAGCCCACTATCTACCGCCAGGTCCAACCTAACCTCTCTCATTAGCCCGCGGCCCTCCTCGCGCGTGCGTCCAAAAATTGTCCCGGACCCGACCCGAGGTGTCGTCACCGTCGTGTCCGGATCATCCCCAAACATCTACAAAACGTCTCCGTTTTCTCATTTGGGCTCCCTAGCCTATTTTTCCTGACCGTCCGATTTCGATCGGAGGGACGGATATGCCCCTACCAAAATTCCACTTGCCATATATTAGACCACCCCCTAACCAAATCAGTCTAACCCTAGTCTAACCCAGTCCCATCCGTGCCGCCACCGCTCTCATTCTTCCCGTCGGGATCCATCCCCACCAACCGCAGCCTCCGACCAGATCCCTGATTTTTCCGCGCAGCCGCCTGAGCATCTCGATGGATCGAGTGCTTCGCGTCCAAGCACAGCCCCCTGTTCATGCCCCGAGCCTCCCGTCGTCCAGGAGCACGAGCTCCATCGCCTCGCTGCCACTAGCAGGAGCATCCCAATCGCCGGCCTCCAGGACCTCTGCTCCTCCTCTCTATCTCTTTCTCCTCCCTCTCTCGATTTCTTCTCTCTCACGTATCTCTCTCTCCCTGTTCTTGCCATAGTAGGGAACCGCCGTTGCCTTCCTCTGCCGCCATTCCCCGTCCTCGGCCGGATCCCGCCGTTAGGGCCCTGTCCCCGCCGCCGGCTACCCCAAGTCCCATTGTCGATGTCGTTCCCCTACCATGGCGCCTCGACCTCCTCTCCAGCCGCGCACCAAGGCCAGCTCCTCTTCGCCCAGATCCGCCACCCTGCTCTGTTCTTCACCGTTTGCCGCTAGGACCTGCGCCGCCGGAGTCGTCCTCCTCGCCGTCCTCCCACCGGAGAGCACCACCAGCAGCGCCGCGAGGCCTCTGCTCCCTTCCCTTTCCCTTTCCTTGCTGAACCTGTCCCTCTCCTGTCGCTCTGCTCTCTCTCTCTCCTTTTTGTTTTTTTCATGGACAGGGGATCAAGCCGCCACCACTATGGTCTTCCTCCGCAACGGGACACCTGCGCCCCGACCTCCATCCCCGCCCGATGCCCAGTTCCGTTCGCCTCCTCTGCTTCGACGTTATCCCCGTCGCCGGTTATGCCTCTAAGTCGTGCTTCGACACGTGGGAGATATAGCCGTATCGAGGGTGTTACAAAGGGCCAACTGCTACAGCAGCCGGACATCCAGCCCCAGCCCTGACATCCGGCCCTTGCCCCGGAAATCCGGCATCGGCTATCCAAAGAACACCAGAAAGGACCAGCGCAGCCCAGACATCCGGCTACCATGCCCCGGACATCCGGCTCCTCCCGAAGCCCTGAACATCCGGCCCTTCACCTGGAAATATGGCCCCTCATCATAGAATGCAACCGAAGCTGGCCAAGTTCAGCCCGGACATCCGGCTCTTCGTGAGCCGCCGGACATCCGGCACCTGCCTGTGCGCAGAGATCGGGCCAAGGGCCCATGTATCCCCCCTCTCACTTACCCCTTCATGGGCTAGCATTATATATACTCCCCCACCTCCACCTAGTTAGGATTAGCGTTGTGATAGGTCATTTGAGAGAGAGAGCTTCGCTCATCCACATCGGATCTACTCCACAAGAGAGACCGCGGCCCCTCTTCAGATAAGATCCACTTTGGTTTCAAGACCTCCTCGCAGAGAAGACCATCAAGACCTCCTCACGGAGAAGAACCGGTTACCCCTTGTATCGTCCCTTGTTGATCATGGATCATGTATCTTCCTTTGTGTTCATGGATCTAGCATATGTGTGACCATATCTTGTTGGTTTGAGTGATTCTCTTGTGTTTCCCTTCGTGTTTCCCCTTGCGTTCTTCATGTTCATCACGGGATCCGCTCCTTTCATGAAAGATCGGCCATCTTGGGTTCCATCCTACATCATCTTCGTATCTAGAGCCACATTGATCACAATTTCGGAGCCTCCCCGTTGTGTTTTCTAGCCTAATTTTGTTGATTTCGTCCTAAATTCGAAAATTCCCCACCAAAAACATCCCCAATTTTTTTGTGATTTGTTGGTTTGATGAAGTTTTGTTGATTTTGATCCATGGATTTGCTTGGTTTAGAGTGGATCTAGCATATCCCCAAGTTTCCTCACTTTCCATCCCCGAAATCCCATCAATTTTGCCCCCAAAATCATCTATTTCCGCCCCAAATCGAGTTTTGAAGTCCAAAACGAGATCTGGAACCGTCGGGCCAGACATCCGGGCCTCAGGCCGGACATCCTGATGCGGAGCATCCCAAATTCATCCCCATGTACACTCCGACTACTCTCCAAGCCCCAAGTGAACATAAGACGAGACCTCAAGTATACGCCATTGGACACAAGGTGAACTCGCTCCTCCCTGAATCGTCACTTTCCACATGTGAGACATGGCTACTACCTTAAACATGTGTGCTATGCATGAATAGGAACCAAGAGGAAGCCCATGGACAAGAAGGCAAGGACACCAAGTGTGAGGACAAGAAGAAGAGCTGCGGAAGAAGCTCCAGCCACCGGATGACCGGTCGGGACCGAACGCCCGACGCTTGAAGACCCACCGGACGACCGGCACGGACCGGACGACCGGCGATCCCGCGCCCGAGCCAAACGAGCGGATGTCCGATGCCAGTGGACGACTGGCGACCGGATGACTGGCCACCTCCGGAAATCCGGCACTCCGGCGTCCGAGCCAGATCAAGCGGACGTCCGACGTCTACCGGACGTCCGACGTCTACCGGACGTCCGGCCGCCCATGAGCCACCGGACGACCGGTCCTCAGCGGACATCCAGTACCTATCTGCGCACAGTGTTCGGGCCCGAGGCCCATGTATCCCTCTCTTACTTACCCCTTTGTGGACCTAGACTATATATACTCCTCCACCTCCTCCTAGTTAGGGTCAGCATTGGTTTAGCTCATTTTAGAGATAGAGCATTGCTCATCCACATCAGATCTACTCCATGAGAGAGACCGCGACCCCTCTTCAAAGAAGATCCCTTCGGATTCAAGACCTCCTTGTGGAGAAGAACATCAAGACGTCTTCACGGAGAAGACGGGTTACCTTATCATCCGTTGTTGACTTTGGATCTTGTATCTCCTATCGTGTTTCGAGGATCTAGCACTTGTGTAATCATTCTTGTTCGTTTGAGTGTTCTCTCATGTTCCCCTTATGTTTTTCCCCTCGTTTCCCTCCTCGTGTTCTTCGTGTTCATTGCGGGATCCGCTCCTTTCGTGAAAGATCGGGCGATTAGGGTTCCTACCCTACATTACATCCGGGCCATCGGGCCGGACATCCGAGCCCCAAGCCGGACATACGGCTCCTGGACATAAAATCCACACGGTTCTGGACATCAGCCCCCGATATCTGGCCCCCACCCCCGGATATCCGGCCCGTGTACATTTCAGCTTTCCCGTTTCACCGTTTTGTCCATAACTAATTCATCCGGAGTCTGATTTTTGTGTTCTTTAGCTCGTTGAAAAGCTATTGACGTACCCCATCCCACAAAAATACTACCATCACCATTTTACTCCATAAAAGTTTTGGATCTTTGGCATCTTTGCCTAGGGCTTCCACCATATCATCCGCATAACCACCATCGACTTCCGCAACCTAACCAATTTTGTCCCCCATCACATTTCAGGTTGTTTGAGTTGTGATTTGAGTCTCCTAAGGTGTTTAGGCTACTTAGGGATGATTGCTTCTTCATCAACCACCACCATAACTTCCGCATAGGCTTGCCCACCATACACTTCCGCCACCCCAACTTAACCCAATTTTGTTTATGTTGTGAGTTGTGTCTCCTAAGGTGTTTCGGCTACTTAGGGACTGCGCTTCCAACTCCGACACCGTGTATAGTCCACCACCTTACCCTCCACTTCCGCATTGCATCTCAAATCCCATTATTGCATTTCCGCAATCCCATAGAGTTTCCGCAACCACCACCGCATTCCCGCTACCACCATTTGACATTTGACATTTGAGATTTTTAGTTCGCGGTATTTCCGTTTCCTAAGGTGTTTCGTCTACTTAGGGACGAGTCTCCATCATCTTGGTATCTACATCAAGAACACCTCCACTCATCATCGCCAAGGACGGTAACCTCCATATCATCTTGGTATCCTGGTATCCCTCCATTGTATATTCCCTTGCCATTGCATTGATAAACCCTAGCTCATTTTGCATCACTTTCCTATCGAGACTAGCCTTGAGTATTGCCGGCAATGTTACTTGTGCACATTAGTGGTCTACACCTTCCATTACATACATACCATATCATATTGGTATCATCATATCATCTCTTGTGCCACAAGTTTGTTCCCGCATATATACAATTGCTATCTTGGTTTGTTCATTTTGCATTGTGGCCATGCAAAAAAAGAATAAGCTTTTAAGCAAAAGATAAAGAGCAAATAAGCTTGTAAGCAATAGCCATAGCATCATACCACATTGCATATAAGATTGTCATATCCGATCATCTTGGATCATACCACCGGAACATCATATATAGCATACTTGGGATAGAAAGTTGATACATTTTGCATCTTATTGGTTGTGCACAAGTGTCGTATCCGCCTATTGAGAAATCATGCTAGTGTCTCTCTTTAGTTGTGCAACACGATCGTTTTCCGTGGATTCCACATTTTGAGCTCATTCCTTGGTTGCACGACCCCATTTATCTATCCGTGTGTGCATTTCCGTGTGCCATTCATTGCTATTGGTCTACTTGATACATCATTGAGTGATCATCAATTGTGCTATTTCCTTGTTACATCATTGAGTGATCATTGATCCATCTTCAACATCGGTTAAGGTACATTTGGTATAGTTCTTCTCCTTTCTCCACTCATATTTCCTCAAGTACTGTGATGGATAGGCAAGGCATTTCATCTCCGGTCTTCCACAACAACGACGGCGTGAACAACTACATCACCAAAGTGTCAATCTTCGATCTACAACGACAAATGCAAGGCGCACAATCAAGATTGCGAGAGCGCATCGAGAACCTCTCCATCGACATTCATCACTCTGAAGTAAGGAAAGGGACTACATCGACAACACGCTTTCCACACAAAAGGAGGAGGAAGATGCAAGGATGGAGGAGATTCGGACCTTGTTGATCAACCGTTCTTCCCCTTCATCATCCTCCAGGCGGCGACATTCAAGTCACAAGTCTTCGGAGCGCAAAAATGATGCAAGCGCAAGTCGTCCACGTCCACATCTCCATGGCGACCACCATCACATTCGTGATACACATCATCATGAAGGGAAAGTCACCTCCAAGAAACATGTTCACGACGACAACGAACGACATCTACTACGAGCTCAAGCAGGACAACGACAACATCATCATGAAGATGCTCCACAAGCGCAAATGCACAAGTCCCAACAAGCCCTACTTCACGCCAAGGCCAAGCTTCAAGAGCACAAAAGAAGACCGCGAGACGAGCACCACCAAGATGGTGCTACGGCTACAACAACCACTTCGACATCTTCACCAAGTGCTATCAAGGCATCTTTGCCTTTGGACGTACGACATCTTCGCCTACTTCCCATGAGTTCTCCTACATCGACATGTTCAACAATGAGTTGACCACCTACAAGCGAGGGCGACACTTCCATCTTCAGAAGCCCCTTAAGGAAGATGGCCGAGCATGGGAATTTCCCTTCGGTCATGGAGACGAGCTACGAGGTGCCACATCATATGGGCCTCCAACAACAAGATGGCGACAAGAAGGTCGAGCAAGGGCCATCCCCTTCAACCACGACGACGAGCATGAGCCTCTTCAACAACATGAGGAGGACACCCATATTGGACTCATACTCTGAGTCAAGCTATGAGACCGCACATGAGACCTTATCTTTGGTCTTAGAGGAGAGTGATGATGTGCCATCTTCGGCCTTCATCCACGGCTACGACCACGACATGATTGATCATGGATACATTTAGACCTACATCTCTCTGACACCCACATATCACGAGATGCCCCAATTTCCATGTGAGGAGAGCCACCACCCCATGAGTGAGGTGAGTGACTCCACCATATATGACATTGAGTGCATTTCCTATGAGAGGATGAGTGTGACCACCACTAGCCCCATACATGAGAGCATGCCACATATCCTATGTGAGGTTGAGATCCATTTGAGTGACTCCACCAACCATATGAGTGAGAGCATCCAAGACAGAGTGAGTGAGCCACAACACTTAGTGAGTGGGGTAGTTGACATGGCATGTGAGGCCACTATAATTTCAGATGACCTAACCTCTACTCCGATTGTGTTTTCTTCTTTGGTGCTAGGTCTCCTACATGACGGCACGCCTATCCTCGACGAGTCCATACCTCCAATGGAGACGACGATGGCCATGGTGGACGATGATGCACCCCCACATGGTTCCATCAAGATGAAGATGACAACGACTTGGTCTTCGACACCTCACCTACAAAACATGAGCGATGCTCTAAAGGTAACATAGGTGATGGTGCTTCTCTTGTCCCACTAGTGGACTATTTTACGAATGATTGCTTACATGATGTTGACACACCTATTCCCATGCTTCATGCTAGTGTGACTTCTTCATGTCATGACTTACCTATTTGTGATGAATATGATGATGAGCATGTTGGTTTGCCTAGTTGTGATGCTATGCTCCATAGGATATCATGTGAAAATTCTATTGGTCACATCATGTTTGACAGTCCATTGAACTTTTCATATGCTATGAGTGAGATCTCCCATATCGCATCATTTCAATCTCAACATAGTAACTATGCATGCCCCATTAAAATAATTCCCATTTGCACTTATGGCATAGATGATGAGATGATGGTCATTGGCTTTTGTTTTTCATGTGATGATATTGCTATGCTTCCTTTACATGATTTGCACAATTCACTACTATGCCATGCCATGATCATATTGTTCCAAATATGCATTGTTTCGGATGTTGTCAATATTCTCCATGTGATGTTTCCATTAATGCTCATGATGAGACCCCCATAGTTTCCTCATACATATTAGGAGATTTTGATGCATTCAATACTTTGCATGACTCCCATAATTGCTCGCACCATATGCATTCCATGAATAACAATGCTCTACATATTTCTCGTGATGCATTACACAATTTGAGTCTCCATTATGCTATACATAACAACAAACCTATCATGATGGATGACATGTTTCTATATCACGCATCTCATTTATTTGAGCATTGGATATTTTGTGCTAACCAACACAAGCACGTGCGCATCATGATGGATGATGTGTACATATACCACACACACACAATTTTTCCTTCGTCTTTATTTTGTGTAGGTACTCATGAACAATCATCAACCTCACAATCCCATGAGTTGACGAAGCGATCTCTTGAGAGCAAAGATGACTTGGGATCCCGTGAACTATCCTTACCATTGTTCTCTTCGTGCAACAACTACGCGCATCTCTTCTACTTGGCTCTCACACGGCTATGGGCTATATATCACTTTTTACTTTATGCCCATTGTATCTTGTTCACTTTGCATGCTATGCCCCTTTCTATGATTTTGCCATGCAATTGTGACCCTTGCTTGCATCTACCCATGACTCACCATTTTACTACTCCTATGTGTATTTGCATGCTTGGTGGAGATCCTTATTGCTATTGCCATGTTTATCATGTGCCTCATGCTATTGTTGCTTGTTGTGTTGGGAGATTCATGATGTCCCATTGTTATTTACATATGGCCTCTCACTAATACATTGATGATATTTTTCTCATACCTTGCTTTCATGCTTGTGCTATGTCATGTGAATTATTCATGCACACTATTTGCACCCATGAGATGCTTGCCATGATTCCTTCTAGTATGTTGCATCTTCGCACTACTAGCTTGCTTGACTTGATCACTATGATTACTTACTTTGTCGCATCACCCATGTTCCACTATTACTCGCTTTCTTGGGTTGATGACATATAGGTTCGTGCCTCTAACATGATACGTCTTGTTCATTGTCGCTTGCCTCCAATTGTTTCATCTATGCTCATTGATCTTGGAGACTTGGACATATTACTTGTGATGCATGCTTGTTTACTTGAGCCTATTGTCTTTGGTTGTAGCCACATCTTATGCTTTCATACCATGCCACACATTGTCCTTTCTTATGATAAGCATGAGGAGAAGACTTGTTGGGTATCTCACCATTCGAATGATAGGTGTTGCATTTGCACTAACCTCATTTGTTTTTCCGAGTGTTTGTCATGTTCTTTCATTTTGAAGGACTCACAAGTTGGCACCAACATGAAACACCTTGGTCATGTGAAGGCGTACATGATGCACAACACCAACATTTTCGAGATCCTCATAAAGGTGAACTCATTCCCTTTGAGCCATCCTCAAATACGCATATTGGATGGGTCACTCTTTCATTGTTGTCTCCTTCTGGTTGTCTACATAATACATCCCGCGAACGGAGGAGAGACATTGGAGATTGGCTCGATGGACATTAAAGTTGAGGAGCGCTCGGACTTATTGGGTGCACCTTCGAACCTCCACTCATGCCACGACATTGAGCATTGGTACACCAACACATCCATATTTGTTGATTGTGCTCACACATGCCATGCTTGATGGACATATCATACACATGAAAAATTTGCATCTTATGCATGGATTGACTCATATTATGATTTCCTTGTTGCATCTTGTCTTTCTATGTCATCCATGATATATGAGCTTGTGCATTTCCTTAACAAATTTGTTGTGATATACCTTGATGGCATATTCACACATCATGATCTTATTGCCTACCATCCATTGCATGATCACATCACACTGAGCATCCATTACCATATTCATGCTATTGATAAACCGTCTCACTGTGACATCATTTTGCACTGTGGTTGCATTGATCATATTCACAACACATTTGTGTGCATAATGAATGCTTTTGCTCCCATGAATGCTTCACATCTCATTCCATATCATCTTCCTAAGCTTCATGTGTTTTGTTACGGACATTCTTGTTGCACGGACTCATACTTCCTTGATGGACACTTTGTGTGCGCTAACCATTGTATTTTCGAGTGTTGTTTGTGTTTGCTTTTCTTGCATGTATACCACTCCGGCGACAACTTGGAGTACTTGGATTGCGCAATGTCTTCAACTCCGTCCAACTACAAGTCCGTCCACAACAACCGTTTCCATGGTCATGAGGATCACGATCCGAGGTCGGATCTTTACCAAGGGAGGGGAGATGATGTGGAGCATCCTACGATCATCCCCATGTACACTTAAGTATACGCCTTTGGACCTAAGGTGAACTCGCTTCTTTCCGAATCTTCCCTTTCCGCATGTAAGACATGGATGCTACTTCAAGAGCGGACCTTGTGCATAATCAGGTACACCCGAGGAGACCATGGAGAGCCCAAGGACCAAGGCCAATCATGCACGGAAGTGAAGGAAGGAGAAGGAAGAAGGGCTAGCTGCTATAGCAGCCGGACATCCGGCCCCGGCCCGGACATCCGGTCCGGCCCGGACCCCTTGCCCCGGAAATTCGGCATCAGCTATCCAGAGAACACCGAAAACGACCAGTGCAGCCCGGACATCCAGCCACCATGCCTCGGACATCCGGCCCTTCGCCCGGAAATCCGGCCCCTCATCACAGAATGCAACCGAAGCCGGCCAAGTTCAGCCTGGACATCCGTCTCTTCGTGAGTCACCGGACATCCGGCCCCTAGCCCGGACATCCAACACCTTCCTGTGCGCAGAGATCGGGCCAAGGGCCCATGTATCCCCCCTCTCACTTACCCCTTCGTGGGCTAGCACTATATATACTCCCCCACCTCCACCTAGTTAGGGTTAGCGTTGTGATAGCTCATTTGAGAGATAGAGCTTCACTCATCCACATCGGATCTACTCCACGAGAGAGACCGCGGCCCCTCTTCGGAGAAGATCCACGCTGGATTAAAGACCTCCTTGTGGAGAAGACCATCAAGACCTCCTCACGGAGAAGAACCGGTTACCCCTTGTATCGTCCCTTGTTGATCGTGGATCATGTATCTTCCTTTCTGTTCATGGATCTAGCATATGTGTGACCATATCTTGTTGGTTTGAGTGATTCTCTTGTGTTTCCCCTCGTGTTTCCCCTCGCGTTCTTCGTGTTCATCATGGGATCCGCTCCTTTCGTGAAAGATCGGCCATCTAGGGTTCCACCCTACATCAGGCGTCCAAGAAGAAGGTGGCAAACGGTCATTGGAATGACGTCACACTCCAGAGTGTCTTCATAGGCGCCAATTTTGAACGAGACTTGTACTCGATGCTCGACTTGGATAGTGCCGGAGTCGCTAAGACATTGAACTTTGTAGGGATGACGGTGCTTCGTCTGGGGGAATTGGAGCTTGGAGCAAAGTTCTTCACTTGCGTGGTTATGACAACTCCCTCCATCTATGATGACCTTGACGGATCTTCCATTGATGCCGGCTGTGGTGTGGAATATGTGGCATCTTTGGTCTTCTTCTTGTTGATGTTGAAGATCAAGACCTTGGAGACAACGAGAGCGGGACTTGAATCTTCATCGCAAAAGACTTGTTCCTCTTCATTGTTCACTTGCCGGTGTATGGCCACTTGCTCAAGGGCATCCATTTCTCCTTCACTCATTGAGTCATAAGTGTCGTTGTCGTTGAGGATCATGGTTCGTTTGTTGGTGCTCTCATAGGACTTGTGGCCTCGGCCTCCGCATGGGAAGCATTTGAAGGAACTCGTCTTGACGGTCTCATCAGTTGGGGTAGACGATGATGAAGCTCTCGGCTTGAAGTTGCTCGTTGTAGGAGGATGACTTAGAGTTGATGAAGCTTTCTTGGAACTCGACTTGTCGATGTTGTTAGTAGAAGGCTTGGTAGACGGTGTTGGAGTCGTTGAAGCTTGGGTGTTGGAGAAGTCGTATGACTTGGATGAGAACTTGGCATACTTGAAATCATCTTGTACTTGGCGTTCCGCTTTGGTAGCTTGATGCACTAGCTCGATGCGGTTCGAGTATGGTTGGAAGTCGGTGATCTTCTTGATAGGATGGTTGAGTCCATTCAAGAAACATGCCATAGTTTGCTCATCATCTTCCGTGACATTGGCTCTTATCATGGCAATCTCCATCTCCTTGTAGTACTCTTCAATGCTCTTGGTTCCTTGCTTGAGTAGTTGAAGTTTCTTGAAGAGGTCGTAGTTGTAGTAGGTAGGCACGAAGTGTGCTCTCATGACATCCTTCATTAGCGCCCAAGTAGTGATGGGTGGTTCACCTCTTGCCTCGGCGCTCGATGACTTGTTCCCACCAAATGAAGACATAGTCTTGGAACTCAAGCGATGCCATCGCGTTCTTCTTCTCTTCTTCATAGGTGTGCAAGCAGAAGATTTTGTCTACTTTCAATGCCCATGAAAGGTACTCTTCGGGATCGTTGCTTCCATTGATCTTGGGCATGGTGAACTTTATCTTGCCGTAGTGTTTCTCTTCATTGTGTTGTGGTCGGGGATGATGACACCCATGTTGTTGATGATTGTCAAACTCGTTGTGCTCTTGGAGAGGAGGGTTGTCAACCTCGTGTTGCTCTGGTCATGGAGGATTTCCATTGTCTTCATGCTCTTGGTGAACTTGATGTCCTTGGCGAGCTTGTGGAGGAACTTTTTGAGCTTGACGTTGCACGCGAGCTTGAAATCTTCGTTCGTGAGCTTCTTCGCGAAGTTCTTCTTCATGTTCACAAGCTTGTCAGCCTCGGTTGGATACGGCTCGACTTGAATCTTGGAGGGCACGTTGAGCCTCAAGTGCTTGAGCATCTCGCAATTGTTGCTCTTGATGTTGTGCCTCGACATCTTGTGCTTCTTCGTGTAGACGCGCTCGCTCTTCCTCTTCATGTTGGCGGTGTTGTTGCCGCTCTTATGATGGTGCAAAAGCCGCTTGGGTTTGACGTTGTCAGTGCTCTTGAGAGTTGGTGTCACGTAGAGGATTGAGGCTTTCTTGACGATCGTTGCGCGCGGCATGGCGGAGAGTGTTTGATGTTGGTGTACTTGAGCCGGAGAGGGTAAAGTCGGTGTGTCGACTTGAGCGGCTCCGTCTTGATGAGGACGAAGTGGAAGAAGAGTGGTTGAGCAACAGAGCGCGAATCTCATCCATTCTTGCGTTGTTCTCTTGCTTGTGATCATCGAGCTTGTGGTCGAAGTAGTCCCTTGTACATTGCTCGGAGAGTCTCAAGTCGGCGGCGAGGTCGTCGATGCGTTTCACTCATTGCTTGTTGCTCTTGATGCAAAGCACGTTGTGCACCAAAGAGGTGGCTCTTGGTGACGTAGGAGTTCATGTCGTTGTCGTGCTCAATCAAGAGTGGGTTGGTAGAAGTACTTGGCTTATCCATCATTCCAAGAGAAAAATGTGAGTGGTAGAAAGAGAAGAACGTATACCAAATGTACCTTGACCAAAGTTGAAGGTGGATCAATGATCACTCCAATGTGGACGAGGAAATAGCACAATTGGTACCAATTCTTGTCGGTTTTTCACAGCTACACAAGTAAAAGCTTATGGTGGAGCTTGGTTAGGATGGTGGCACAAAATTTGATGCAATTGTAAGTGAGCTTCAATAATGTTGGAAAAGATTCGCAAGTTTGCAATGCAACAAGTAGACCATGCAATATAAGGTACACGGAAACACACACGCAAAAAGATAAGTGGGGTTGTGCAACCAAGGATGAGCCAAAATGTGGAATCCACGAAAATGCTCTTGTTGCACAACACTAGAGAGACATTAGCACAATTGCACAATAGGCGGATACAATACTGTTGCACAACCTACTAAGCAAAAATGGAACGACTTCTATCCCAAGTATGCTCTATGCAAGGTGTTTCTATGATATGATCCAAGATGATCTAGTATGACAATCCTAATGTTGTATGATGCTATGGTTCTTGCTTAAAAGCTCTTTGCTTATCTTTCCCTTTTTGCTTAAAAGCTTGTTTGACTCTTTGTTGTTTGAGCTCTTTTCTCATGTAATGCTTTACGAACCAAGATAGCAATTGTGTATGCGATGACAACTTTGTGACACAAGAGATGATACCAATATATGCACCAATGATGTATGTATGCTATGGGAAGTATGATCACTAATGTGCACAAGTCTCGTTGCCGGCAATACTCAAAAGCTAGTCTCGATGGGTAAGCGACGCAAAGGAGTAAGGCTATGATGGCTATCAATGTAATGGCAAGAATGATGTATCACGATACCAAGACGAGGTTACCATTCTCGCTTACGGTATGGTTTCAAAATGGTGGCACGAATACAAAGATGTAGTCGAGGTGGTCGTTGTTGATGATGTGCCCGTGGCGAAGATGAGCGGTGGTCATGTTGATGTCGAACCCTACCTAGATAGCCAAAACACAATAGGGCACGGAACCACAACTCAAATTCTCTAAGCTCGAAGTGGCAACACGTGTCAGAGGGCGAAATGGGTAAGCAATGGTGGTGGTATGCAGAAGTGGTGATGGTGTATGGGTGGTGGTGGTGCGTATGCGGAAGTGGGGTGGTGGTGGTGATGAAAACTGAAGAAAATTCAGTTTCGTGAGGGTACATCGGACGTCCGGTATGGGCCGGTCATCCGGTCATCGGACATCCGCTGGCGAGCGGACGTCCGGTGCCTGGGCACTGTTCATGCACGGGATGAACAACACATGTACGTGATGGGGAGGTCGAAAATCGTCAAATCCGGATGATTTCGTGGATGGAAAGGGTGGAGAAAAGGGGGAAAGGGTAGATCCACTCAAGGCAAAGCAAATCCACGAATCAAATCCAACAAAATTTCAACACACCAAGAAATCACAAAAAATGGGGCTATTTTTGTGGGGAATTTTCGAATTAGGGACGAAATCAACCAAAAACAAGGCTAGAAACACGACGGGGAGGCTCCGAAATCATGATCAACATGGCTCTCATACCAAGATGATGTAGGGTAGAACCCTAATCACCCGATCTTTCACGAAAGGAGCGGATCCTGCGAAGAACACGAAGAACATGAGGGAAAACACGAAGAGAAACACGAGAGAATCACTAAACCAACAAGTAGTCACCCATATGCTAGATCCTCGAGTACATAAGAGATCACACGATCCTCGGACAACTAAGGACGATACAAAGGTAGTCGGTCTTCTCTGTGAGGAGGTCTTGATGTTCTTCTCCGCAAGAAGGTCTTGAATCCAAAGGGATCTTCTCCGAAGAGGGGCCGCGGTCTCTGTCGTGGAGTAGATCCGATGTGGATGAGCAATGCTCTATCTCTAATATGAGCTAAACCAATGCTAACCCTAGCTAGGATGAATAGGAGGTCTATTTATAGTCTTAGTGTAAATGGGCGAGGGGAACGGAGGGGGTACATGGGCTTCAGGCCCGAAACTGGACACAGCCAGGTACCGGACATCCGCTGGGGACCGGTCATCCGGTGTCTCATGGGTAGCCGGACATCCGGTAAGCGCCGGTCGTCCGCTCGTTCTGGCTCGGATGCTGGTGTAGCGGATTTCTGGAAGTGGCCGGTTGTCCGGTCGCTGGACGTCCCGGTGGCATCGGACTTCCGCTCGTTTGGCTCGGGTACAGGGGCACCGGTCATCCGGTCCAGGCCGGACGTCCGCTCGCTGTAGCTCGGCTGGGGCTTCAGGCGCCAGATGTCCGGTCCCGACTGGTCGTCCGGTGGTTGGGACTTCTTCCGCAGCTCTCCTTCTTTGCCGTATTCACGTCCATCTTCCTCTTCTAATCCTCCTTGCTCCTTAGCTTCTTCATGGCCAACTCCTTGATACCTGAGTATGCACAATGTCTCCGTTTGAGTTAGTAGCCATGTCTCATGTGCATCGAAGTGGAAATGTGAGAGGAGAGATGTCACCTCGGTTTCGAGAGCTCTTGCACATGCTCATGTCATGGTTCCATTAGGCACTTGGTGAGACGATGGTAGGTCCATGGTGATGACCTGGAGATGCTCCGCATCACACTTTGGAGTGTGATATCGTTCCAATGTATGTTTGCCACCTTCTTCTTAGACAACCATGGCAATTTGATCGAGGTGTCATCCACAACGGCCGAACGAATCACTATAGCTTCAAGATGAAAGGAAAGGAGTGCGTCCTTCGCGCTATGTCTCCAAGCCAAGTGATTGCCGACAACCAAACCACCCATCGTGGAGAGAATAGTGAGAGAGCGAACCACGAAAAAGAGAGTGAGCGCCACAAGCCCAAATTGAGTGCCTCCACGATGAGCGACAAAAAGAACTTAGTTCTATTTGCCACCAAACATGAGATGAGAGAAGTGTGTGAGGACCCATCAAGTGTTGTGCACTATGTCCTTTTGTGCAAGGATGACGCACCAAAAGCTAACACCTCTCATAATCTACCTTTAGTGTTATCTTCTCCTCTGCAGGAATTCCAAGATGTTTTCCCCGACGAGCTACCTCTAGGTCTACCTCCACTATGAGGCATCAAGCATCGAATTGACCTCATCCCTGGAGCACCCCTTCCTAACAAGGCTCCATACCGCGTCAACCCCGAGGAAACTAAGGAGATCCAACGGCAAGTACAACAACTCATCAACAATGGCCATGTTCGAGAAAGTTTGAGCCATCATGTCGTCCCGGTAATTCTTGTTCCCAAGAAAAATCGTACATACCGCATGTGTTCTGATTGCCTTCCCATCAATTCTATTACAGTGCATTATTGTTACCCCATTCCACACCTAGATGATATGCTAGATGAAATTAGTGGAGCCATCATTTTCTCTAAGATTGACCTTAAAAGTGGCTACTATCAAATACGCATCCAAGAAGGTGATGAATGGAAAACCACATTTAAGAACAAGTTTGGCTTATATGAATGGCTCATTATGCCAATGGGTTTATCCGAAGCACCCAGTACTTTCATGTGACTCATGCATTTTGTTTTTCGACCTTATATTGGTGTATTTGTTGTGGTCTACTTTGATGATATTCTTGTGTTTAGCAAATCTCTCAAATATCATGTCACCCACCTTAGGACCATGCTACAAACTCTTAGAAAAGAGCACCTTTATGCTAATATGGACAAATGCCTTTTTGGCGTTGACAAGCTCATTTTCTTGGGTTTCATTGTGTCTTCTGAGGGTGTTCATGTTGATGAATCAAAGATCAATGCTATTAAAACTTGGCCCCAACCAACCAACTTGCAACAAGTGCGTAGCTTCCTTGGTCTAGCTGCTTTCTACCAAAGATTTGTGAAGGATTTTAGCACCATTGCTTCACCTTTGCATGCTTTGAGTAAGAAGAATGCACCCTTTGTTTGGGGACCGTCTCAAGATAGCGCATTCCATGAGCTTAAAAATTTGCTTACTCATGCTCCCGTGCTTGCGTTACCCAACTTTGACAAACCTTTTGAAATTCATTGTGATGCTAGTGGTAATGGCATAGGAGGTGTGTTAACGCAAGAGAAGCGCCCCATAGCTTACTTTAGTGAGAAACTTTCCAGAGCGCAACTCAATTACCCCATCTATGACAAAAAGCTATATGCTTTAGTGCGAGTTTTGCATGAATGGGAACATTGCCTTCGCCGTCATGAATTTATCATTCATACCGACCATGAAACGCTTAAGTATCTTAAGGGTCAAACTAAGTTGAACATGCATCATGCTAAATGGAGTGAATTCATTGAGTCTTTTCCTTATATCATCAAGTACATTAAAGGTAAGGAAAATGTTGTGGCGGACGCTCTTTCCCGCATATGCATGCTTGTCACCAAACTTGAATTAAATGTCGTTGGCTTTGAGCACATAAAAGACTTGTGTGCGCATGATCCTACTTTTGCTATTCCTTATGCCAAATGTTTGATGCATACATCTTGGGAACTCTATTACATCAAAGATGATTATCTTATGAGAGCTAACAAACACTTGTTGGTGCTACTACTGAATCTTCCTTGGTGCTACCCGTGAGCACAGACTTCGCTATTGGGATGTATCTGAAGCTCAACTTCATCTGTTGTTGGACCCCAAACTTGTTGGTGATGAATGGATTGAAGCAAATCCAAATAATCTGGCTTATGAGAACAAAGTGTTGTTCTATGTACTTTGCAACTCCCTCACGCCAACAAACAGGCTAGAAAGCATTAATGGCATCATGGGAAATGCTCTTCTAGCCACAGCTCGGGTCGTTTTGATATTCCAGATCTTTTCATTTACAACCCGGCCTACGCAGCTGATAGCCCTCATGCTTTGAAGCCATATGCACCTTGGGTCATGTTTGCCATTGAGCAATGATAACCCACAAGTATAGGTGATCATTTGTAGCCTTCTTCGATAAATAAGAGCGTCGAACCCAATGAGGAGCTAAAGGCAGAACAAATATTCCCTCAAGTTCTATCGACCACCGATACAACTCTACGCACACTTGACGTTTGCTTTACTGAAAACAAGTATGAAACTATTGTGCAAGAATAAAACTACGAGTACTTTGCGAGAATAAAACTATGAATAAATTGCAAGGTAATAAAAGTGGATAGCTTTTGTCGACAAGAAAGTCATTTGTCCCTAGGAAATCGATAACAAGTACCGGTAATCATTCTTGCAATTTCATATGAGGGAGAGGCATGAGGTAACATACTTTCCCTACTTGGATCATATGCACTTATGATTGGACCCCTAGCAAGCATCTGCAACTACCAAAGATCATTAAGGTCATGAAACCCAACCATAGCATTAAGTATCAAGTCCTCTTTACTCCCATACGCCATAACCCACTTATCCGCGTTTAGGCTGCTGTCACCCCCGCAACACTGACAATAAGCAAACAATGAACATATTGCAACACCCTACAGTGGGAACCCCTCATGTTTGTGCGAGACGGAGGGCACCGTAGGACAGCACCATAAATAAAACATAGAATCATACGAACCAAGATCACGATTAACCAACAAGACAATTCGGATCTACTCAAACATCATAGGATAACCATAGATCAGTGGGAAATAATATATGGATTTGAGCACCATGTTTAAGTAGATATTACAGCGGGGAGAAGAGGTGTTACACTGCTGCATAGAGGGGGAGAGGTGGTGATGAAGGTAGCAAGATTGTTGATGTAGATCGCCGTCATGATTCTTGCCCCGGCGACACTCCGGCGCCACCGGGAGAGAGGGGGAGAGAGCCCCCCTCCTTCTTCGTCCTTGGCCTCCTCGTAGATGGGAGGAGAGTCCCCCTCTAGTCCATGGCCTCCATGGCGGAGATTGGATCTCTCTCTATGTTCTCTTCTGTTTCGCTCCTCAGATCTAGCCGAAAATCGTTTCTTATATTCCCAGAGATCCGTAACTCCGATTGAGATGAGATTTTAACACGATTTTTTCCAGATATAATCTTCCTTGCGCTCGAAGTAGAGCTCCAACTGATGTTCCAGGAGGGCACAACCCACCACCACGTGCCAGGGGCCTGGGGCGCGCCCTGGTGTCTTGTGGGCTGTGTGGGCCTCCATTTGCGGTGATTCCAACTCCCAAAAATCACATATATTCCAAAATGATTCTCCGTAAAAAATTATTGCATTTGGACTTCGTTTGATATGGATTTTCTGTGAGGCAAAAAACATGCAAAAACAGGAACTGGCACTGGGCACTGGATCAATAGGTCAGTCCAATAAATCATATAAAAAGTTGCCAAAAATATGTGAAAGTTGTATAATATTGGGATGAAACAATCAAAAATTATAGATACGACACAGACGTATCAGCATCCCCAAGCTTAATTCCTGCTCGTCCTCGAGTAGGTAATTGATAAAAAAGATAATTTTTGATGTGGAAGGCTACCTAGCATAAACTTGATCATATATCTAATCATGGCATGAATATTAAGACATAAGTGATTCAAAGCAAGAGCTTATAATTTGACATAAATACATCGATACTCAGGCATCCCAACAAACAATCATGTATTTCAAAATATCAATGCTAAAGAAAGTTATCCCTATAGAATCATATAGTCTTGTCATGCTCTATCTTCTTAACACAAAGTATTTATCATGCACAACCCCGATGACAAGCTGAGCAGTTGGTTCATACTTTTTAACGCGCTTCAGCTTTTTCAACCCTCACGCAATACATGAGCGCAAGCCATGGATATAGCACTACCGGTGGAATAGAATATGATGATAGGGGTAAATATAGAGAAGACAAAAAGTAAGAAAGTCTCACATCGACGTGGCTAACCAATGGGTTATGGAGATGCCCATCAACTGATATCAATGTGAGGAGTAGGGATTGCCATGCAACGAATGCACTAAGAGCTATAAGTGTATGAAGCTCAATATGAAAACTAAGAGGGTGTGAATCTAATCCTATAATGAAAAATTCCCACTAGTATATGAAAGTGACAACATAGGAGACTCTTGGGCGTTGTTTGTAGAATGCTCTTTTGCTTAACTTATATTTATTAGAGCATGGTCTTTTGTAGAAAGAATTAAACTCTCATGCTTCATTTAGATCCATTTAGAGAGTCAAAAGGAATTGGTCAATTGCATGGTTAGTCATAAAATCTTACATAAAACTTATGGATAACTGAATACGATATGTTTGATTCCTTTCAATAGTTTTGCGATATAGAGATGGAATATGTGGGAGGTACTAGTAAATGGTTGTGGTTAGTAAGAATATTGGTGTTAAGGTTTGTGATTCCCGAAGCATGCACGTTCTCGTTATGCTATGAAGTTGGAGCATGATTTATTATTGATTGTCTTCCTTATGAGTGGCGGTCGGGGATGAGCGATGGTCTTTTCCTACCAATCTGTCTCCCTAGGGGCATGCGTAGTAGTACTTTGCTTCGAGGGCTAATAAACTTTTGTAATAAGTATATGAGTTCTTTATGACTAATGTGAGTCCATGGATTATATGCACTCTTACCTTTCCGCAATTTGCTAGCCTCTACGGTACCGTGCATTTCCCTTTCTCACATCGAGACGTGGTGCAAACTTCATAGGTGCATCCAAACCCCGTGATATTATATGCTCTATCACACATAAGCCTTATTATATCTTCCTCAAAACATCCACCATACCTACCTATTATGGCTTCTCCATGGCCATTCCGAGATATATTGTCATGCAACTTCCACCGCTTCCATTTTGATGACTTAAGCATTCATTGTCATATTGCTTTGCATGATCATATAGCTGACATAGTAGTTGTGGCTTAGCCACCGTTCATCATTTTTCATACATGTTACGCTAGATCATTGCACATCCTGGTACATTGCCAGAGGCATTCATATAGAGTCATATTTTGTTATAGGTATCGAGTTGTAATTTTTATTTCTTTTGAGTTATAAGTAAATAGAAGTGTGATGATCATCATTATTCACTTTTAGAGCAGTTCCCCAGTGAGGAAAGGATGATGGAGACTATGATTTCCCCACAAGTCGGGATGAGACTCCGGACAATGAGAGAAAACGAAAAAAAGAAAAAGAAAAGAAAGAAAGAAAAAACAAAAAAACAAAGAGAGAAGGGGCATTGTTAGTATCCTTTACCACACTTGTGCTTCAAAGTATCACCATGTTTTTCATATGGAGAGTCTCCTATGTTGTCACTTTCATATACTAGTGGGAATTTTTCATTATAGGATTAGATGCACACCCACTTAGTTTTCATATTGAGCTTTCATACACTTATAGCTCTTAGTGCATTCGTTGCATGGCAATCCCTACTCCTCACATTGATATCAGTTGATGGGCATCTCCATAACCCATTGGTTAGCCACGTCGATGTGAGACTTTCTTACTTTTTGTCTTCTCTATATTTACCCCTATCATCATACTCTATTCCACCGGTAGCGCTATATCCATGGCTTGCGCTCATGTATTGCGGGAGGGTTGAAAAAGTTGAAGCGCGTTAAAAAGTATGAACCAACTGCTTGGCTTGTCACCAAATGTTTATCTTATGAGAGCATTGATGGGGCCGCCCAAGAGGGGGTCTTGATGATCTTCTCCGCAAGGAGGTCTTGAATCCAAAGGGATCTTCTCCGTAGAGGCCGCGGTCACTCTCATGGAGTAGATCCGATGTGGATGAGCAATGCTCTATCTCTAAAATGAGCTAAACCAATGCTAACCCTAGAAAGGAGGAGCTGGAGGAGTATATATATAGTCTAGGTCCACGAAGGGGTAAGTGAGGGGCAAAAGGGTACATGGGCCTTGGCCCGAGTCTCTGCGCGCAGGCAGGGCTGGAAGGTCGGGGCGCCGGATGTTCCGGGCGAAGGTCCGGCCACGGTCCGGGCTATCTAGAGAGTTGGCACACTCTCGGACGGCTTCGATGCGTCGGGGCTGGAAGATCTGGGATGGCCGGAAGTTCCGGGTAGCGGCCGGAAGTTCCGAGCTTTCCAGAAACTTGTTCGGGCTTCTTCTTCCTTCTCTTCCATGCTTCCCTCGCGGATGGTGTAGTTATTCCTTGGCACTTGCACTCATATATGATGTGTTACCACAATTCCCATGTGAGGAGAGCCACAACCCCCACCACTTGAGTGAGATGAGTGACTCCACCATACGTGAGATTGACTGCACCTACCTTGAGGGAGTGAGTGAACCACCACATAGAGAGAGTGAGATAGTTGATAGGTCATATGAGGCCACTTTCAACACTAAAGACTTGACCTCTACCTCTATTGTGTCTTCCCATTTTGTGCTAGGTCCTATCTATGATGACGTGCCGATTCGCGATGACTTCGTCCTCCCTTTGGACAAGACGCTGGCCATGGTGGAATATGATGCACCCCCCACATGGTTCCATCAAGATGAAGATGACCACCATTTGGTCTTTCCCACCTCACCTACACCACATGAGTGGAATGACAAAGGTAACATAGGTGAATGTGATGCTCTAGTCCCACTAGTGGACATTCTTGACATTGATTGCTTGCATGATGTTGATCAACCTATTACCATGCTTCATGCTAGTGCGACTTCCCCATGTGATGATTTACCCATTTATGATGAGTATGATGATTGCCATGTGGAGTCTATTAGTTGTGATGCCATGTTACATAGGATTTCTTGTGCTAATTCTCTCGGTCACATCATGTTTGCCAATCCGCTTAACTTGTCATATGCTATGCATGAGATCAATCATATGTCATATTTGCAATCTCATCATAGTGACTATGCATATGCCATTAAAATAAACCCAATTTGCACATATGGCATAGATGACAAGCCCATGGTTATCGACATTTGTTTTTCTCGTGATGATATTGATACGCTCCCTTTGCATCATTTATCTCATCTACCATGCCATGACTACCTAGCATCGGATATGCATTGTTGTGCATTTTCTCCATGTGATGTTTACGATATTGGTCATGAGGAGACCCCCATAGTTTCCTCATACATGTTAGGAGATTTTGATTCATCCCATTGATTGCATGATCCCAATACTTGTGTGCACCATATGGTCCCCATGAATAAAAATGCTATTGTTGTGCCATATACTTGTATGCTAAATTTGCATCCCCATCATGTTATACATAACAACTATTTTTTCATGATGGATGACATGTTCTTATACCATGCATCAAAGTTCTTTGAGCGATGCTTATCTTGTGCTAACTCTCATGTGCTCATACACATCATAATGGATGATGTGTACATTTACCACACACACAATTTCTTTCGTTTGTATCTCTTTTGTGTAGGTACCCATGAATACTTGTTAACCTCACAATCCCATGAGTTGACAAAACGAGCTCTAGAGAGCAACGATGACTTGGGATCCCATGGATTGTCTTTCCCACCGCTCTCTTCGCGCAAAGACTTCGCGCATTTCTTCTACATGACCCTCACTTGGCTATGGGTTATTGTCCAATACATATTCTATGCCCACCTTGCCATGTTCACTTGGCATGATATGCTCATTCCTATGCCTTTGCCGTGCATTTGTGACCCATGCTTTGCATTACACATGACGATTAATTCTCATACTTGTATGTGTAGTTGCAACTTGGTGGAGATATCACTTGTCACTATCATGTTTGCTTTGTGCCCCATGCCTACGATGGTATTATAATCTTGCTTTGTGCTCGTGCTTGCGATATGTCACGTGCCTTTGCCCATTATTTGCTCACATGACATGATTGCCATGATTGGTTTAATGGTGGAGGAGTATATTTCGTGCTCATCGCGGGATCACCACGTTGATCACGATTTTGGAGCCTCCCCTCATTGTTTTCTAGCCTATTTTTGTTGTGTTCTTCCCCAAATTCGAAAATCCCCACCAAAAATAGCCTTAATTTTTTTTGTGATTTGTTGGTTTGACGAAGTTTTGTTGATTTTGATCCATGGATTTGCTTGGTTTCAAGTGGATCTAGCATTTCCCCAAGTTTCCCCATCTTTTACCCACGAAATCTCATCAATTTTGACCCCAAAATCATCATTTTCCGCCCAAAATCGCGCTCCGGATATCACATCTCGCGTTGACCCCAACCCACCGGACGACCAGCGTTTTACGGACGTCCGGAGCCCCTGGAATGACTGGACGTATGACCTCTATCGGACGACCGGAACCCCTAACCCGAGGCAAATTAACGGATTTCTGAGCCCACCCGGATGTCCGGCCACCGGTCGTCTGACCATCTTCGGACGTCCGTAACCTGTAAAAACTGATTTCGCTCAAATTTTGTTTCGGCCATAACTAATTCATCCAAACTCCGATTTTGACGTTCTTTAGCTTGTAGAAAAGCTCTTGATATCCTCCTTCCCAAAAAATACCACCAACATCATTTGACTCCATGAAAGTTTTGAAATATCGACATCTTTGCATAGGGCTTCCACCACATCCTCCGCTACACCACCACCAACTTCCGCAACCTAACCCATTTTGTTCCATATCGCATTAGTGGTTGCTTGAGGAGTGATTTGAGTCTCCTAAGGTGTGTAGGCTACTTAGGGACGGTTGCTTCTTCATCAACCACCACCACCATTTCCACATAGGCTTGCCCACCATACTCTCCCGCCATCCCAACTTAACCCAATTTTGTTTGTGTTGTGAGTTGTGTCTCCTAAGGTGTTTCGGCTACTTAGGAACCGTTCTTCCAACTCCGACACCGTGTATAGTCCACCACCTTAACCTCCACTTCCGCATTGCCTACTCGCATAACCCATCATTGCATTTCCGCAATCCCTTTGAGCTTCCGCAACCACCACCGCATCCCGCTACCACCATTTTGACATTTGACGTTTGAGATTTTGAGTTCACAGTTTTTCCATTTCCTAAGGTGTTTCGGTACTTAGGGACGAGTCTTGATCATCTTGGTATCTCCATCAATATCATCGCCACTCATCATCGCCAAGGACGGTAACCTCCATATCATCTTGGTATAGTGGTATCCCTCCATTGTATATTCCCTTGCCATTGCATTGATAACCCCTAGCCCATTTTGCGTTACTTGCCTATCGAGACTAGCCATTTGAGTATGGCCGGCAACGTTACTTGTGCACATTAGTGATCAACACCTCCCATTGCATACATACCATACCATATCGGTATCATATCATCTCGTGTGCCTCAAGTTTGTTCCCGCATATATACAATTGCTATCTTGGTTTGTGCATTGTGCAAAAGTGGCCATACAAAAAAAAGAATAAGCTTTTAAGCAAAGGAGAAAGACCAAATAAGCTTTTAAGCAAGTGCCATAGCATCATACCACATTGCATAAGATTGTCATATCCGATCATCTTGGATCATACCACCGGAACATCATATACACAACATACTTGGGATAGAAGTCGTTGCATTTTTGTCTCGTATAGGTTGTGCACAAGTGTCGTATCTGCCTATTGAGAAATCGTGCTAGCGTCTCTCTAGAGTTGTGCAACAAGAGCATTTTCCGTGGATCCCACATTTTGAGCTCATTACTTGGTTGCACGACCCCATTTGTCTATTCGTGTGTGTGTGTGTTTCCGTGTGCCACATATAGCTATAGGTCTACTTGTTTCACTTGCAAATTTGTGAATCTCTTTCAACATTATTGACTCTTGCTAACATTTCGCATCAAATTTTTGTGCCACTATCCTCACCGAGCTCCACCATAAACCTTATTTGTGTAGGTGTGAGAAACCGACAAGAATTGGTACCAATTGCGCTATTTCCTTGTCCACATTGGAGTGATCATTGATCCACTTTCAACTTCGGTCTAGGTATATTTGGTATTCGTTCTTCTCTTTCTACAACTCACAATTTTCTCTTGGAGTGATGGATAGGCAAGACATTTCATCTCCGGTCTTCGACAACAACGATGATGTGAACAACTACATCACCAAAGCGTCAATCTTCGATCTACAACGGCAAATGCAAGGTGCACAATCAAGATTGCGAGAGCGCATCGAGAACCTGTCCATCGACATTCGTCACTCCGAAGAAAGGAAAATGGACTACATCGACAACAATCTTTCCACACAAAAGGAGGAGCAAGATGCAAGAATGGAGGAGATTCAGGCCTTGATCAAGTCTACTTCCCCTTCGTCATCTTCAAGGCGGGGGCGAGCAAATCGATCATCTTCGGAGCGCCCAAGCGACACAAGCGCAAGTCGTCCATGTCCACATCTCCATGGCGACCACCATCACGTTCGTGATCCACCTTGTCATGAAGGACAAGTCACCTCCAAGCATCATGTGCACGAAGACGACGAAGGCCATCGAGCTCAAGCACGACAACGACAACATCATCATGAAGATGCTCGAGATGCGCCTACCTACAAGTCCCAACAAGCCCTACTTCACGCCAAGTCCAAACTTCATGACCACAAGAGAAGACCGCGAGATGAGCACCACCAAGACAGAGCTACGACTACAAAAACCACTTCAGCATCTTCGCCAAGTGCTATCAAGGCATCTTCACCTTTGCACGTACGGCATCTTCGCCTACTTCCCGTGAGTTCGCCTACATCGACATCATCAAGTACAAGGCGACCACCTACGAGCAAGGGCGACACTTCCATCTTCGGAAGCCCCTCAAGGAAGATAGCCTAGCATGGGAAATTCCCTTCGGTTATGGAGACGAGCTACGAGGTGCCACATCATATGGGCCTCTAACAACAAGACGGTGACAAGATGGCCGAGCTAGGGCCATCCCCTTCGACCACGGCGACAAGCATGAACCTCTTCAACAACATGAAGACGGCGCCCATATTGGACTCATACTTCGAGTCAAGCTACGAGACCACACATGAGACCTTTTCTTTGGTCTTAGAGGAGTGTGATGATGTGCCATCTTCGGCCTTCATCCACGACTACAACTATGACATGATTGAGCATGGAGACATTTGCACCAACATCTCTCCGACACCCACATATAAAGAGATGCCCCAATTCCCATGTGAGGAGAGGCACCCCACCATGAGTGATATGAGTGACTCCACCATTTATGACATTGAGTGCATTTCCTATAAGAGGATGAGTGTGACCACCACTAGCCCCACACTTGAGAGCATCCAAGAGGGAGTGAGTGAGCCACCACACTTAGTGAGTGAGGTAGTTGACACGGCACGTGAGGCCACTATGATTCCTAACGACTTAACCTCTACTCCGAGTGTGTTTTCTTCTTTGGTGCTAGGTCTCCTACATGACTACATGCCTATCCTCGACGAGTCCATATCTCCAATGGAGACAACTATGGTCATGGTCGAAGAAGATGCACCCCCACATGGTTCCATCAAGATGAAGATGACCATGACTTGGTCTTCGACACCTCACCTACAACACATGAGCGATGCTCCAAAGGTAACATAGGTGATGGTGCTTCTCTTGTCCCACTAGTGGACTATTTTATGAATGATTGCTTGCATGATGTTGATACACCTATTCCCATGCTTTATGCTAGTGCGACTTCCTCATGTCATGACTTACCTATTTATGATGAATATGATGATGAGCATGTTGAGTTGCCTAGTTGTGATGCTATGCTCCATAGGATATCATGTGAAAATTCTTTTGGTCACATGATGTTCGACAATCCTTTAAACTTGTCATATGCTATGAGTGAGATATCCCATATTGCATCATTTCAATCTCAACATAGTAGCTATGCATGCCCCATTAAAGTAAATCCCATTTGCACTTGTGACATAGATGACGAGATGATGGTAATTGTCTTTTGTTTTTCATGTGATGATATTGCCATGCTTCCTTTATATGATTTGCGTAATTCATCCACTATGCCATGCCATGATCACAATGTTCCAAATATGCATTGTTTTGGATGTTGTCAATATTCTCCGTGTGATGTTTCCACTAATGATCATGAGGAGACCCCCATAGTTTCCTCATACATATTAGGAGATTTTGATGCATTCCATACATTGCACGATTCTCATAATTGCTTGCACCATATGCATCCCACGCATAACAATGCTCTAGATATTTCCCATGATGCATTACACAATTTGAGTCTCCATTATGCTATACATAACAACAAACCTTTCATGATGGATGACATGTTTTTATATCATGCGTCTCATTTATTTGAGCATTGGATATTTTGTGCTAACCAACACAAGCACGTGCGCATCATGATGGATGATGTGTACATATACCACGCACACACAATTTTTCCTTTGCCTTTGTTTTGTGTAGGTACTTATGAACACTCGTCAACCTCACAATCCAATGAGTTGACGAAACGATCTCTTGAGAGCAAAGATGACTTGGGATCCCGTGAACTATCCTTCCCACCGTTCTCTTCGCGCAACGACTACGCGCATCTCTCTCACTTGGCTCTCACACGGCTATGGGCTATATACCGCTTGTCGCTTCATGCTCATTTTACCGTGTTCACTTTGCATGCTATGCTTGCTTCTATGACTTTGCCATGCAATTGTAACCCTTGCTTGCATCTACCCATGATTCACCATTATACTACTTCTATGTGTATTTGCATGCTTGGTGGAGATCCTTGCTGCTATTGCCATGTTTATCATGTGCCTCATGCTATTGATGCTATTTTGCTCATATCTTGCCTTCATGCTTGTGATATGTCTTGTGGATTATTCATGACCACTATTTGCACACATGACATACTTGACATGTTTCCTTCTAGTACGTTGCATCTTCGCACTACTAGCTTGCTTGCCTTGATTCATATGATTGATTGCTTAGTCGCATCACCTGTGACGACCCGAGACCGACGCTCCAGATGCCTTCCATTTATTTTAGCTATGGTCGTGTGTTTATTATGTTTTTTGCATTTGTCATTGTTGTTGCATTTGCATCATGATCATCTTTGTTGTGATTGTTATCTTTGTGTTCTCCTCCTCATCTTCTTTGTTGTTCCATCTTTCCCTTCCAACTAAACATTCATCTAGCGCAACACCCCACCGCATCCCTCCTCCTGGTCTTCACGCCGCCGGCAACCAGGTTTAGGAACAGCAGCACCGCCTGACTTCGTGTCTCTTTTTCTCTCGATCTCCCTCTCTCTCATGTTCCTGAGCTCTCTCCCGCAGGGAACCCCCATGAACGAGCTCGATCCTGCGCAGTGCCCGGCCTCCCCAAGCAGCCAATGTCGTGTCCTTGCTCTCCTTCGGCCGTGACCTACCCTGATGAACCCCGCTTATGGTCGTCCATCTCCGGCCCAGATGCAGCTCGCCGGAGTAACCATTCCAGGTCTGGTGAGCTCCTCACCTCGGACCCGTCCCCTTCTTTCTCCTCTCTTCTCTTTCTCTAACCTCTCATTCTGATTCTTTTCATGCCATGGCGCCTCGACCTCCTCTGCTTCCCGCGTCGCCCTGCAGGACCTTCGTCCGTGCAGCCGCCATCCTCCGGATCCGGCCCAGAGCTGCTCCTCTGCTCCGCCTCCCGCCTTGCGGTAAGCCGCACAGCCGCACCAGCAATCTGTGTCCCCAGCCACGGCCATAGGGCAAGCCATCTCTGATTTTCGTTTTTAGTTTCGTAAGATCAGCGCCAGGGCATGGTTCATCTCGAGCATAAGACCTTTTTTTACCACAGTTCCATCGTAGCCCATCTGGATAACAACGAGTGCACACATCTAAGGGGTCTGGGGTTCGAGTCCCAGGCGCCCCAATTTTTGCTCTGTTTTTCCTGTATACTGTTGCACGCACACAGCCACATCCACTTCAGGCCAGATCTGCTGTTGGGCTTCCACAGTGAGCACATCCACTTCAGGCCAGATCTGCTGTTGGGCTTCCACAGTGAGCAGCATTCGGCCCACATTTTTTTTGTTTGCTGCGATTTATCTAATTCCATGTCATGCATATTTACAGAATATGCCATCATTTTGAATTGTTCATAACTAAATATCCGTGCATCCAAATAAAACATGTCATATATGAAACATGCTTAGAATTTCATCTAGTTTAAAAATATGCAACTTTCATCTATGTTAAAAATGTTTAAGGTGATGTTTGCATATATTTTGCCTCTTGCCATGTTAAAATGATTTAATTCATAACTATTTAACCGTAGCTCCAAATTTAATAATCTTTATATGTAAATGGGGTAGAAAAAGGCCTAGTTTAACATGGTTGCCTCACTTTGCATGTTTAATAAATCTAAAATATGTTTTAGGGCAGAACAGTACCCAAACCTAATATATGCATACGAGGATTTTCCGGAATTGTTGTTCGTTGTTTCCGGCCTCATTTAAACTTGACTAGATAGGTAGTTTTACTTTGCTTCACCCCTTGCCATGCTAAACAACATTTAATATTGTTGAGTTCATAAACGAGATCGAACTAAATAAGTCATGTGGTGTTTCGTCAATATGCAACTTGTGACATATTGAGCCCCACATAACTTGTAGTTTTGCTTGTGCACTTTGCCATGTCATGCATATTTAAACCGAACATACATCATACTTGGTTGTGCATCATGCCATGCTTATGTGGTGGTTGTTTACTATGTTGTTTGCTCCTTTCCGGTGTTGCTTCTTCGGGTTGGTTCCAATAATGTTGCGTTTGTGAGGACCCGTTCGAATATGTCCGTTTGTCTTCTTCATGGACTCGATCGTCTTCCTTGCAAGATTTCAGGAAAGATGACCATACCCTTGAAATCACTTCTATCTTTGCTTGCTAGTTGCTCGCTCTTTTGCTATGCCTATGCTGCAATACCTACCACTTGCTTATCATGCCTCCCATATTGTTAAGCCAAGCCTCTAACCCACCTTGTCCTAGCAAACCGTTGTTTGGCTATGTTACCGCTTTTGCTCAGCACCTCTTATAGCGTTGTTAGTTGCAGGTGAAGATTGGAGTTTGTTCCTTGTTGGAACATGGATATTTTGTTGGGATATCACAATATCTCTCTTATTATATTAATGCATCTATATACTTGGTAAAGGGGTGGAAGGCTCGGCCTTATGCCTGGTGTTTTGTTCCACTCTTGCCGCCCTAGTTTCCGTCATATCGGTGTTATGTTCCCAGATTTTGCGTTCCTTACACGGTTGGGTTATAATGGTAACCCCTTGACAGTTCGCCTTGAATAAAACTCCTCCAGCAAGGCCCAACATTGGTTTTACCATTCGCCACCTAGCCTCTTTTTCCCTTGGGTTAGGCCAGCCCAAGGGTCATCTTTATTTTAACCCCCCCGGGCCAGTGCTTGTCTAAGTGTTGGTCCAAACTGAGCGATGTCCGGAGCTACCAGGGGCAACTCTGGGCTGGCCCACCCGACGTCTTGCTCATCCGGTGTGCCCTGAGAACGAGATATGTGCATCTCCTATCAGGATTTGTCAGCACATCTGGGTGGCTTTGCTGGACTTGTTTTACCATTGTCGAGGATGTATTGTAACCGGGATGCCGAGCCTGATCGGATTGTCTTGGGAGAAGGAATATCCTTCATTGACCGTGAGAGATTGTGATGGGCTAAGTCGGGACACCACTACAGGGTTTTGAACTTTCAAAAGCCGTGCCCGCGGTTACGGGCAGATGGGAATTTGTTAATGTTCGGTTGTAGAAAACCTGAAACTTAACTTAATTAAAATGCATCAACTACGTGTGTCACCGTGATGGTCTCTTCTCGGTGGAGTCCGGGAAGTGAACACGGTTTTGGACTTATGCTTGACGTAGGTTGTTCTAGGATCACTTCTTGATCATAGATTTCTCAAACGTGCTTTGCCTTCTCTTCTCGCTCTCATTTGCGTATGTTAGCCACCATATATCCTAGTCGCTTGCTGCAGCTCCACCTCATACCTTTTACCTTACCCATAAGCTTAAATAGTCTTGATCACGAGGGTGTGAGATTGCTGAGTCCCCGTGACTCACAGATACTTCCAAAACCAGTTTGCAGGTGCAGGTGATGCAACCGAGCTCAAGGAGGAGCTCGATGAAGACCGTGTTCGTTATGTTGTTCCATTTTTCAGTTGATCAGTAGTGGAGCCTAGTTGGGACGACCGGGGATCTGTGTAGGATTTGGGGTAGTCTTCTTTTGTTTTGGGTTCCGTAGTCGGACCTTGAGTGTATCTAGATGATGTAATGCTTTATTCATGTAATTGTGTGAAGTGGCGATTGTAAGCCAACGATGTATCTCTTTCCCTTATGTATTACATGGGTTGTGTGAAGATTACCTCACTTGCGACATTGCTTTCAATGCGGTTATGCCTCTAAGTCGTGCTTTGACACGTGGGAGATAGAGCCGCATCGAGGGCGTCACATCACCCATGTTCCACTCTTACTTGCTTTCTTGGGTTGATGACATATATGTACATGCCTCTCACATGATATATTTTGTTCATTGTCGCTTGCCTCCAATTGTTGCATCTATTCTTATTGATGGAGACTTGGACACTTTACTTTTGATGCATGCTTGCTTGATTGAGCCTATTGTATTTGGTTGTTCTCGCATCATATGCCTCCATACTATGAAATTCTCCCTTGTCCTTTCTTAGGATGAGCATGATGCATACACTTGTTGGGTATTTTACCACACGAATGATAGGTTTTGCATCGCTGCGGACCTTATTTGTTTTTTCGAGTGTTTGTCATGTTCTTTCATCTTGAAGGATTCACAAGGCGATACCATCATGAGATAATTTGGTCATGTGAAGGCATACACAATGTGGAACACCAATATTTGTGAGAATCTCCTAAAGGTGAGCTCCTTCCCTTTGAGCCATCCTCAGTTACGCATATTGGATGGGTCACTCTTTCATTGTTGTTTCCTTCTTCTTGTCTACATGGTACATCTCGCGAACGGAGGAGCGACATTGAAGATGGGCTCTATGGACCTTCACATTGAGGAGCACTCAGACTTATTGGAAGCACCTTCGAACTTCCACTCATGCCACGGCATTGAGAATTGGTACAACAACACCTCCATATTCATCGATTGTGCTCACACATGTCATGGTCATTGGACATCTCACACACACGACAAATTTGCATCTTATGCATGGATTGACTCATATTATGATTGCATTGTTGCATCTTGTATTCCCATGTCATCCATGATATATGAGCTTGTGCATTTCCTTGGCAAATTTGTTGTGATCTTTCTTGATGGCATATTCATACATCATGATCTTATTGCCTACCATCAATTGCATGATCACATCACATTGAGCATCCATTACAATATTCATGCTATTGATAAACTGTCTCACTATGACTTCATTTTGCACCATGGTTGCATTGATCATATTCTTGCGTTTTCTCCCATGAATGTTGTGTATACATTTCCCTATCTTTTGGATAAGCTTCATGCACCTTGTCATGATCAATATTGTCGCACGAACACATGTTTACTTGATGGACACTTTGTGTGCACTAACCGTTGTATTTCCGAGTGTCTCCTGTGTTTGCTTTTTTTTCATGTCTATCACACTGGAGACACCTTGGACTACTCGAATTGCGCAATGCTTGCAACTCCATCCAACTACAAGTCCGTCCACGACATACGTTTCCATGGTGATGAGGATCATGATCCGAGGTCGGATCTTTCCCAAGGGGGGGGGAGATGATGCGGAGCATTCCACGTTCATCTACATGTACACTCCGACTACTCTCCAAGCCCCAAGGATACATAAGATGAGACCTCGACGATACACCATTGGACACAAGGTGAACTCGCTCCTCTCTGAACTTTCACTTTCCACATGTGAGACATGGCTACTACCTCAAACTTGTGTGCTATGCATGTCCAGGAACCAACAGGAAGCCCATGGACAAGAAGGCGAGGACACCAAGCGCGAGGAACAAGAAGAAGGGCTACGGAGGAAGCTCCATCCACCGAACGACCGGCCGGGACCGGACGTCCGACGCCTGAAGACCCACCGGACGACCGGCCCGGACCAGACGACCGGCGATCCTGCACCCAAGCCAAATGAGCGGACGTCCGACCACTCCAGTGTCCGGACGCCCGACCGTGCCCGGAAATCCGGCGCCACCTCAACCGAGCCGAAACGCCAGACGTCCGACAAGTATCGGACGACCGGACCCATGTGAGCCTCCGGACATCCGGTACCCGTCGGACGTCCGACGCCTGTCTGTGCACAGTGTATCGGGCTGAGCCCATGTACCCCTTCACTTCCCCCCATTTGCACTAAGACTATAAATAGACCTCCTCCACCTCCTAGCTAGGGTTAACGTTGGTTTAGCTCATTTTGAGAGATAGAGCTTCGCTCATCCACATCGTATCTACTCCTCGTGAGAGACCGCGGCCTCTTCGGAGAAGATCCCTTTGGATTCAAGATCTCCTTGCGGAGAAGAACATCAAGACCTCCTCACAAAGAAGACCGTTACCCTTGTATCGTCCCTAGTTGATCATGTACCGTGTGAACTCTTATGTATCCGAGGATCTAGCACATGTGTGACTTTCTTGTGTTGGTTTATTGATTCTCTTGTGTTTCCCTTGTGTTTTCCCTCTTTCCCCCTCGTGTTGTTCATGTTCATCGTGGGATCCGCTCCTTTCGTGAAAGATCGGCCGATTAGGGTTCTACCCTACATCACAAATGTTCATGGGTACCTACACAACAAATACACAAGCGAAAGAAATTGTGTGTGTGGTAAATGTACAATCATCCATCATGATGTGTATGTGCACGTGTGAGTTAGCACAAGATAAGCAATGCTCGAAGAAATTTGATGCATGGTATAAGAACATGTCATCCATCATGAAAGAATAGTTGTTATGTATAACATGATGGGGATGCAAATTGAGCATACAATTATATGGCACATCAATAGCATTTTCATTCATGGGGAGCATATTGTGCACACAAGTATTTGGATCCTGCAATGAATGGGATGAATCAAAATCTCCTAAAATGTATGAGGAAACTATGGGGGTCTCCTCATGAGCAATATTGGAAACATCATATGGAGAAAATGGACAACATCCAAAACAATGCATATCCGAAGCTAGGTGGTCATGGCATGACATATGAGATAAATTATGCAAAGGGAGCATATCAATATCATCACAAGAAAAACAAATGCCAATAACCATGGGCTTGTCATCTATGCCATAAGTGCAAATTGGGTTAATTTTAATAGCATATGCATAGTCACTACGATGAGATTGCAAATATGACATATGATTAATCTCATGCATAGCATATGACAAGTCAAGCGGATTGTCAAACATGATGTGACCTAAAGAATTGTCACAAGAAATCCTATGTAACATGGCATCACAACTAATATACTCCACATCAGAATCATCATACTCATCGTAAATGGGCAAGAAATCATCACATGAGTAAGTCGCGCTAGCATGAATCATGGAAATAGGTGGATAAACATCATGCAAGCAATCAATGTCAAGAATGTCCACTAGTGGGACTAGAGCATCACCTTCACCTATGTTACCTTGTTCATTCCACTCTAGTGGTGTAGGTGAGGTGTGTAAGACCAAATGATGGTCAAGATCATCATCATGATGGAACCATGTGGGGGGTGCATCATATTCCACCATGGCCATCGTCTTGTCCAAAGGTAGGTCGTAGTCATCGCGAATCGGCGCGTCATCATATATGGGACCTAGCACCAAATGAGAAGACACAATAGAGGTAGAGGTCAAGTCGTTAGTGTTGAAAGTGGCATCACATGACCTATCAACTATCTCACTCTCTCTATGTGGTGGTTCACTCACTCCCTCAAGGTAGGTGCACTCATTCTCATGTATGGTGGAGTCACTCATCTCACTCAAGTGCTGGGGGTTGTGGCTCTCCTCACACGGGAATAGTGGCAACACATCGTATATGGGGCTAGTGGTGAAGTCACTCTCACTCTCAATATGGTGGCAAAAGTCACTCAAGTCAACATATGTCTCTGTGGTCAAAGGGAAAATCCCATGCTCAACCATCTCATTGCCATCGCCGTGGATGAAAGCCGAAGATGGCACATTGATGTAGGGTAGAACCCTAATCGCCCGATCTTTCACAAAAGGAGCGGAATCCCGCAAAGAACACGAAGAACACTAGGGGGGAATGAGGGAAAACACAAGGGAGACACAAGCGAATCACTAAACCAACACAAGAAAGTCACACATGTTCTAGATCCTCGAATACATAGGGTTCACACGATACACGATCAACCAAGGACAATACAAGGGTAACGATCTTCTCCGTGAGGAGGTCTTGACGTTCTTCCCTAAATAGGGGTCTTGAATCTGCTTGGGGGATCTTCTCCGTAGGATGCTCGAATCTCCGAGGAGAAGGTAACCAAGTGGATGAGCAAAGCTCTGACACGAAATATGAGCTAATCCTTTGCTAACCCTAGCTAGAAGGAATAGGAGGTCTATATATAGTCTAAGTGCTAACGGGGGCGAAAGTAGGGGTACATGGGCCTCGGGCCCGAATCTGGATACAACCAGGTAACGGACGTCCGCTGGGGACCGGACGTCCGGTGTCTCAGGAGCGGCCGGACGTCTGGTGGCTGCCAGTCATCCGCTCATTCTGGCTCGGATGCTGGTGTAGCGGATTTCCGGTGGCTACCGGTCGTCCGCTGGCACCAATCGTCTGCTCGTTTGGCTCGGGTGTAGGGGAACCGATCGTCCGGTCGGGGCCAGACGTTCGCTCGTTTGCCTCGGGTGCAGGGGCACCAGTTGTCCAGTCTGGACTGGACGTCCGCTCGCTGGGCCTCGGCTGATGCTTCAGGCGCCGGACGTCCGGTCTTGGCTGGTCGTCCGGTGGCTGTGACTCTTCCTGCAGCTCACCTTCTTCTCCGTCTTCACGTCCATCTTCCTCCTCTTCTTCTCCTTGCTCCTTAGCTTCTCCATGATACCTGAGTATGCACAAAGTGTCCGTATGAGGTAGTAGCCATGTCTCATGTGCATCAAAGTGGAAATGTGAGAGGAGAGATGTCACCTCGGTTTCAAGAGCTCTTTCACGTGCTCGTGTCATGGGTCCAAGAGGTGTCAAAGGAGATGTAGTTCGGTCCATGGGGATGGCCTTGAGATGCTCTGCATCATCTCCCCTCCCTTGGGGAAGATCTGTCCTCGGATCAAATTCTTCATCACCATGGAAGGGAGAAAGATCTTTGACGTTGAAGATGTCGCTCATGTTGTACTTGTCGTGCGGGAGGTCGATCTTATAAGCGTTGTCATTCTATCATGCAAGCACCTTGAAAGGTCCATCCGCTCGTGGTCGAAGCTTGGACTTGCGTTCTTGGGGAAAACGGTCCTTGCGAAGGTGTAGCCACGCGAGATCACCAATGTTGAAGACCATAGGGTGCTTGTTGAAGTTGAGCTTGGACGCAAGGCGTTGAACTTGGCGCTCGATGGTGTTCCTTGTATCTTCATGCACCTTCTTGAGATTGTCATGCGGGCACTTGCATCCAAGTTGATGCGCTCTTGTAGTGGTAGAGGGAGAATGTCCAAAGGGGACAAAGAGTTGAAACCATAGACGACCTCGAAGGGGGACTTGCCGGTTGTTGAGTGTCTTGCTCGGTTGTAGGCGAAATCAGCGATAGGTAGGCACTCCTCCCACTCCTTGACGTTTTCTTGATGAGTACCTGAAGTAGAGCGGAGAGTGTGCGGTTGGTAACTTCCGTTTGGCCGTCGGGTTGTGGATGATATGCCATAGAGAAGAGCAGCTTGATTCCTAGCTTGGCGCATAGGGTCTTCCAAAAGTAGATAAGGAACTTGACGTCGCGGTCTGAGACGATAGTCTTTGGCACTCGATGTAGACGCAATATTTCCCTACAGAAGATATTAGCAACATGTGAAGCATCGTCTACCTTGTTGCAAGGAATAAATGTGCCATTTTTTAGAAACGACCCACAATGACAAATACCGAATCCTTCCCATTTCTACTCCTAGGCAAACCAAGTACAAAGTCCATGCTAATGTCTTCCCATGGTTGATATGGAATTGGTAGAGGCATATAAAGGCCGTGGGATTGAGCTTTGGACTTAGCTTTGCGACATGTAGAGCATCGGTTGGTGAAGCGGTTGACGTTGCGAAACATCTTGGGCCAAAAGTAGTTCTTCGAGAGCGTGGCGAACATCTTGTCTCGTCCAAAATGTCCCATTAAGCCTAATCCATGAGATTCCTGCAAAAGCAACAAACGAAGAGAAGACTCGGGGATGCAAAGTTTGTTAGCTCTCATAAGATATCCATCTTTGATGTAATGGCATTCTCAAGAGGTGTGTGACAAAAACTTGGCATAAGGAGTAGCAAAAGTAGGATCATGCTCATACAAGTCTTTGATATGCTAAAAACCAATGACATCCAATTCAAGTTGACTGACAAGCATGCATATGCGGGAAAGGGCATCCGCTACAATGTTTTCCTTACCCTTAATGTACTTGATGACATAAGGAAAAGACTCAATAAATTCACTCCATTTAGCATGACGCTTGTTCAACTTGCTTTGGCCCTTAAGATACTTGAGTGTTTCATGATCGGTATGAATGATAAACTCATGAGGGTGAAGATAGTGTTCCAATTCATGCAAAACTCGGATTAAAGCATATAGTTCTTTGTCATAGATGGGGTAATTGAGTTGCGCGCCGGAGAGTTTCTTACTAAAGTAAGCTATGGGGCGCTTCTCTTGCGTTAGCATGACTCCTATGCCATTACCACTAGCATCGCAATGAATATCAAAGGGTTTGTCAAAGTTGGGTAAAGCAAGCACGGGAGCATGAGGAAGCAAGTTCTTAAGCTCATTGAAAGAGGTATCTTGGGATGGTCCCCAAACAAAAGGCACATTCTTCTTGCTCAAAGCATGCAAAGGCGAATCAATGGTGCTAAAATCCTTCACAAAGCGACGATAGAAACCCATAAGGCCAAGAAAGCTATGCACTTGTTGCAAATTGGTTAGTTGTGGCCAAGTCTTAATACCATTGATCTTGGCCTCATCAACATGAACACCCTTAGAAGAAACAACAAAACCCAAGAAAACGAGCTTATCAACGCCAAAAAGGAATTTCTCCATATTAGCATAGAGTTGCTCTTTTCGAAGAGTTTGCAAAACGGTTCGAACATGGGTGACATGATCTCTAAGAGATTTTCTATAAACAAGGATATCATCAAAGTAGACCACAACAAATATAGCAATGTAAGGGCGAATGACATGATTCATAGGCATGACTAACCACTCATACAAGCCAAATTTGGTTTTGAAAGTGGTTTTCCATTCATCACCCTCTTGTATGCGGATTTGGTAGTAACCACTCTTAAGATCAATTTTCGAAAAGATAGTGACACCACTAAGCTCATCAAGCATATCGTCAAGGCGTGGAATGGGATACCTATAATTAACGGTGATAGCATTGGTAGGTCTACAATCGGAGCACATGCGAAAGCTACCGTCTCGTTTTGGCACAAGAATGACCGGGACGGCACAAGGGCTCAAACTTTCACGCACATGTCCATGGTCTATGATATGCTTTACTTGCCTTTGTATTTATTTGGTTTCTTCGGGGTTGACGTGGTAGGGAGCTTTGTTTGGAAGAGGTGCTCCGGGGATGAGGTCTATGGAGTGCTCAATGCCTCATAGTGGAGGTAGTCCCGGAGGTATCTCGTCGGGGAAAACATCGTGAAATTCCTCCAAAAGAGAAGAAAATACTAGAGGAAGAGTGTGAGAAGTGTTAGTTTGTGGTGCATTGTCCTTGCACACAATGACGTAGTGTAGGACACTAGATGGGTTCTCACACACTCCTCTTATCTCACTTTTGGTGGCAAATACAACTAGGTTCTTCTTTTCGCTCATCGTGGAGGTGTTTGATTTGGGCTGGTGGCGCTCACTCTCTTTTTGGTGGCTCGCTCTCTCACTATGATCTCCACGATGGGTGGTTTGCTTATCGGCGATCACTTAACTTGGTGATATTGGACGGAGGACATACTCCTTGCCCTTCATCTTGAAGATGTAGTGGTTTGTTCGACCATCGTGGATGACTCCTCTATGAAATTGCCATGGGCGTCCAAGGAGAAGATGGAAAACGGTCATTGGAACGACGTCGCACTCCAAGGTGTCTTCGTAGGCGCCAATTTTTAAGGAGACTTGTACTCGGTGCTTGACTTGGATGGTGCCGGAGTCGCTAAGCCATTGCACTTCGTATGGATGTGGATGCTTCGTCTTGGGCAATTGGAGCTTGGAGCAAAGTTCTTCACTTGCAAGATTATGACAACTCCCTCCATCGATGATGACCTTGACGGATCGTGCATTGATGCCGGCCTTGGTGTGGAATATGTGGCATCGTTGGTCTTCTTCTTGGTGATGTTGGAGAGTCAAGACCATGGAGACAATAAGAGCGGGACTTGAATCTTCATCGCAAAAGACTTGTTCCTCTTCATCATTCACTTGCCAGTGCATGACGACTTGCTCGATGGCGTCCATTTATTCTTCACTCATTGAATCTTAGGTGTCGTCGTCGTTGAGGATCATGATGCGCTTGTTGGTGCACTCAAATGACTTGTGGCCTCGGCCTCCGCATGTGAAGCATTTGCAGGAACTTGTCTTGACGGTCTCATCGGTTGGAGTGGATGATGATGAAGCTCTCGGCTTGAAGTTGCTTGTAGTAGGACTTGGAGTTGACGAAGCTTTCTTGGAACTCGACTTGTCGATGTTGCTAGTAGAAGGCTTGGTAGTCGGTGCTGGATTCGTTGAAGCTTGGTTGTTGGAGAAGCTGTATGTCTTGGAAGAGAACTTGGCATACTTGAAATCATCTTACAGTTAGCGTTCTTCTTTGGTGGCTTGATGCACTAGCTTGATGAGGTTCGAGTATGGTTGGAAGTCGGCAATCTTCTTGATAGGATGGTCGAGTCCATTCAAGAAACGTGCCATTGTTTGCTCATCATCTTCCATGGCATTGGCTCGTATCATGGCAATCTCCATCTCCTTGTAGTACTCTTTAATGCCCTTGCTTCCTTGCTTGATTAGTTGGAGTTTCTTGAAGAGGTCGCGGTTGTAGTAGGTGGGCACACAGCGTGATCTCATGACATCCTTCATTTGCGCCCAAGTAGTGATGTGTGGTTCACCTCTTGCCTCTTGGCGCTCGATAACTTATTCCCACCAAATGAGTACATAGTCTTGGAACTCAAGGGATGCCATTGCGATCTTCTTCTCTTCTTCATAGTTGTGCAAACGGAAGATTTTGTCGACCTTCAATGCCCATGAAAGGTACTCTTCGGGATCGTTGCTTCCGTTAAACTTGGGCATGGTGAACTTGAGCTTGCCATAACGTTGCTCTTGGGGTCGTGGATGATGACGCCCGTGTTGTAGATGATTGTCAAGCTCGTGTCGCTCTTGGAGAGGAGGGTTGTCAACCTCATATTGCTCTTGTCGTGGAGGATTTCCATTTTCGTCATGCTCTTGATGAACTTGATGTTCTTGGCGAGCTTGAGGAGGAGCTTGTCGAGCTCCAGGAAGAGCTTGAGGAACTTGACGATGCACGCGAGCTTGAAATCTCTGTTCTTGAATTTCTTCGCGAAATGCTTCTTCTTGTTCTCGAGCTTGTCAGGCTCGGTTGGCTATGGCTCGACTTGAATCTTGTAGGGCATGTTGCGCCGCAAGTGCTTGAGCTTCACGGAGTTGTTCTTATTGGCGTTGTGCCTCGGCATCTTGTGCAACTTGGTGTAGACGCGCTCGCTCTTCCTCTTCATGTTGGCGTTGTCGTTGCCGTTCTCGTGCTAGCGCAAAAGCCTCTTGAGTTTGACGTTGTCGGTGCTCTTGAGAGTCGGTGTCGCGTCGGTGATTTAGGCTTGCTTGACGATCATTGTGCGTGGCACGATGTAGAGTGTTCAATGTTGGTGTACTTGAGCCGAAGAGGGTGAAGTCGGAGTGTCGACTTGAGCGAGTCTTTGTTGATGAAGACGAAGTGGAAGAAGAGCGGTTGAGCAACAAAGCGCGAATTTCGTCCATCCTTGCGTCATTCTCTTGCTTGTGATCGTCGAGCTTGTGGTCGAAGTAGTCCCTTGTACGTTGCTCAGAGAGTCGCAAGTCGACGGCGAGGTTGTCGATGCATTCACTCATGGCTTGTTGCTCTTGATGCAAAGCACGTTGTGCACCAAAGAGGTGGCTCTTGGTGACGTAAGAGTTCATGCTGTCGTCATGCTCAATGAAGAGTGGGTTGGTATAAGTACTTGGCCTATCCATCATTCCAAGATACAAAATGTGAGTGGTAGAAAGAGAAGAACGAATACCAAATGTACCTTGACCAAAGTTGAAAGTGGATCGATGATCACTCCAATGTAGGACAAGGAAATAGCACAATTGGTACTAGCTCTTGCTGGTTTCTCACACCTACACAAGTAAAAGCTTATGGTGGAGCTTGGTTAGGATGGTGGCACAAAATTTGATGCAACTATAAGTGAGCTTCAATAATGTTGGAAAAGATTCGCAAGATGCAATGTAACAAGTAGACCAAGCATATAAGGTACCCGGAAACACACATGCAAATAGATAAGTGGTGTTGGGAAACCAAGGATGAGCCAAAATGTGGAATCCACAAAAATGCTCTTGTTGCACAACACTAGAGAGACGCTAGCACTATTGCACAATGGGTGGATACAAGAACTTGTGCACAACCTACTTAGCAAAAATGCAACGACTTCTATCCCAATTATGCTCTATGCAAGGTGTTTCTATGATATGATCCAAGATGATCGAGTATGCCAATCTTAATGTTGTATGATGCTATGGTTCTTGCTTAAAAGCTCTTTGCTTATCTTTCCTCTTTGCTTAAAAGCTTGTTTGGCTCTTTGATGTTGGAGCTCTTTCCTTACGCAATTCTTGACGAACCAAGATAGCAATTGTGTATGCGATGACAACTTTGCGACACAAGAGATGATACCAATATATGCAACAATCATGTATGTATGCTATGGGAAGTATGATCACTAATGTGCACAAGTCTCGTTGCTGGCAATACTCAATGGCTAGTCTCGATGGGTAAGAAATGCAAAGAAGTAAGGCTGTGATGGCTATCCATGTAATGGCAAGAGTGATATGTCCAATACCAAGACGAGGTTACCGTTCTTTGGTTTCACGTCCATAAGCAAGACCGGTAGTCAAGGTGCTCGTTGTTGATGACGCGTTCGTGGCGAAGATGAGCGGCGGTGATGTCGATGTCGAACCGTACCTAGATAGCCGAAACACAAAAGGATACGGAACCGCAACGCAAATTCTCAAAGCTCGAAGTGGCAACATGTGAGAGAAAAACGGTCCAAATGGTGGTGGTATGCGGAAATGGTGATGGTGTATAGTGGTAGGAGTGCGTATGCAGAAATGTGGGCAGTGGTGGTGACTATACTGAAAAAATTTAGTTTCGCCAGGGAACTCCGGACGTCCGGTGGGGAGCGGTCGTCCGGTCATCGGACGTCCGGTGGCGAGCGGACGCCCAGTGCCTGGGCACTGTTCGAGCACGGGATGAACTTCACGTGGGCGGGGTGAATGATGTGAAATTCGTCGATTGCGGGCGATTTCGTGGATGGAAAGTGGTGGAGACAAAGGGGAAAAGCTAGATCGACTCAAAACAAAGCAAATCCACGGATCCAAACCAACAAAATCTCAACACACTAACAAATCACAAATAAATTGGGGCTATTTTTGTGGGGAATTTTCGAATTAGGACGAAAAACAACAAAACAAGGCTAGCAACACAACGGGGAGGCTCCTAAATCGTGATCAACGTGGCTCATGATACCAAGATGATGTAGGGTAGAACCCTAATCGCCCGATCTTTCACGAAAGGAGCGGAATCCCGCGAAGAACACGAAGAACACTAGGGGAAACGAGGGAAAACTCAAGGGAGAAACAAGAGAATCACTAAACCAACACAAGAAAGTCACACATGTGCTAGATCCTCGAATACATAGGGTTCACACGATACACGATCAACCAAGGACGATACAAGGGTAACGGTCTTCTCCGTGAGGAGGTCTTGATGTTCTTCCCTGAAGAGGGGTCTTGAATCCTCGGAACATCAACACCTCCTCACGGAGAAGACCGTTACCCTTGTATCGTCCTTGGTTGATCGTGTATCGTGTGAACCCTATGTATTCGAGGATCTAGCACATGTGTGACTTTCTTGTGTTAGTTTAGTGATTCTCTTGTTTCTCCCTTGAGTTTTCCCTCGTTTCCCCTAGTGTTCTTCGCGGGATTCCGCTCCTTTCGTGAAAGATCGGGTGATTAGGGTTCTACCCTACATCGCACATCATCACTCTCGCCTCCTATGATGGAAGCATCATCCTCGCTCGTCACCATGTTGCTCGCCTCCGCAGCTTGGTCCTTGATGGTCTCCGTAGTCGTACTCATCGCCACCCCGTCTTGAAAAAGCGTCGAAGTAGACTCGGCACCATCAATGCCACAAAGAGGGATGGCCGTGAAGTCTAACTTGGGAGCATCGTCTTGGAGCTCGTCAGGCTTGGACATCTTGGTGGTACTATCCTCATGCTCAATCTCATGGAGCTTGGTCGCCGAGAAGTGTGCTTGGGGTGGAGATGCCTTGGCCTTCATGTGTTCTTGTTCCGCCTTGAGAGCACCAATGTAGTTGTCGTCGAGGGACTTCTAGTTCTCGAGGAAGATAGTCTTGGAGATGTCATTGTGCAATCCCATCATGAAGTGAAACTTCATCGAAATGGGGTCGTCCATGCCGGCTCATCGCAAGGCATTCTTCATCTCCTTGAAGTACGCGTCGATGGACTTGCATCCTTGGGTGGTGTTCTCCAATTGGCGTAGAAGTTGTTCCGTGTAGGTTGGAGGCACAAACTCTCCCCGCATAGCTCTCTTCGTCTTGGGCCAACTCATGTTGTAGGTCTCCGAAGGTGTGTGAAGCCACCATGTAGATGCGTAGTCGTGGAAGTTCCTTGTGGCGCACTTCACTTGATCTTCGGGAGGAACTTGATGTAGCTTGAGGTAGTCATCCATCAAACGCTCCCACTCGAGATACTCCTCAGGTTCTTGAGTCCCATAAAAGGAATCGCGTTGTCGATGTCGAGGTCATAGTAGCTCGTGGAAGTCGCTGACTTGAGCTTGGGGGGCTTCTCTTGAGGTGCTTGTGGGTGAAGATGTCGTATGTCCGTAGGCGAGGATGCCTTGAAGTCGCTTGGCGAAGATGCCAAGGGAGATGGTGAAGTCGTTGAGCGGTTGTTGGTGTTGAGCTCTTGACCTTCATGTCCTTGTTGGTGATGGTGTCGATGCCGATGTGATTTTGTCGGAGATGGTAGCTCGGAGACATGTGCTCTTGAGCGTATTCTCGAAGATGAGGAAGATCGCTTGTAGGACTTGATGAGGGCTTTGATCTCCTCCATTTTAGCCTGCATCTTGGCGTTGTTGGAGTTGTTCGTGGCATCGAACTCGTCGTTGTTATTGTAGACCAAAGATGAAATGCCTTGCCTATCCATCACAAGACTCGAGCAAACATGAGTGGGAGGAAGAGAAGAACTATACCAAATGTACCTTGACCGATGTTGAAGATGGAACAATGATCACTCAATGATGTAATAAGGAAATAGCACAATTGGTACCAATTCTTGTTGATTTCTCACACCTACACAAATAAGGCTTATGGTGGATCTCGGTGAGGATAGTGGCACAAAAATTTGGTACAAAATGTTAGCAAGAGTCAATAATGTTGAAAGAGATTCACAAATTCGCAAGTGAAACAAGTGAAACAAGTGAAACAAGTGAAACAAGTAGACCAATAGCAATGAATGGCACACAGAAATGCACACACGGATAGATAAATGGGGTCATGCAACCAAGGGTGAGCACAAAATGTGGAATCCACGGAAAACGCTCGTGTTGCACAACTCAAGAGAGACGCTAGCACGATTGCTCTATAGGCGGATACGACACTTGTGCACAATCTATAAGATGCAAAATGTACGAACTTTCTGTCCCAAGTATGCTATGTATGTATGTTCCGGTGGTGTGATCCAAGATGATCGGATATGACAATGTGGTATGATGCTATGGCTATTGCTTACAAGCTTCTTTGCTCTTTCTCTTTTGCTTAAAAGCTTTATTCTTTTTTTGTATGTGTATGGCCACTTTTGCACAATGCACGAACCAAGATAGCAATTGTGTATGTGCGAGAACGAACTTGAGACACAGCGGATGATATGATACCAATATGATATGGTATGGTATGTATGCAATGGAAGGTGTAGACCACTAATGTGCACAAGTAACATTGCCGACAATACTCAAATGGCTAGTCTCGATAGGCAAGTGACGCAAAATGGGCTGGGGGATAACAATGCAATGGCAAGGGAATATACAATGGAGGGATACCACTATACCAAGATGATATGGAGGTAACCGTCCTTGGAGATGATGAGTGGCGGTGATCTTGATGAAAAAATTTGGGGGCTATTTTTGGTGGGGATTTTCGAATTTAGGATGAAATCAAGCAAAACAAGGCTAGAAAACAAAGAGGGAGGCTCCGAGATCGTGATCAACCTGGCTCTGATACCAAGATGATGTAGGGTGGAACTCTATATGGCCGATCTTTAACGAAAGGAGCGGATCCCGCGATGAACACAAAGAACACGAGGGGAAAACACGAGGGGAAATCACAAAGGGGCACAAAGAGGAACACTCAAACCAATAAGATTAAGTCACACATGTGCTATATCCTCGAAATACAAAGAGAGATACAAGATCCAAAGTCAACAACGGACGATAGAAGAGGTAACGGGTCTTCTCCGTGAGGAGGTCTTGATGGGGTCGCCCAAGAGGGGGTCTTGATGATCTTCTCCATAAGGAGGTCTTGAATCCAAAGGGATCTTCTCTGTAGAGGCCGCGGTCTCTCTCGTGGAGTAGATCCGATGTGGATGAGCAATGCTCTATCTCTAAAATGAGCTAAACCAATGCTAACCCTAGAAAGGAGGAGCTGGAGGAGTATATATAGTCTAGGTCCACGAAGGGGTAAGTGAGGGGCGAAAGGGTACATGGGCCTTGGCCCGAGTCTCTGCGCGCAGGCAGGGCCGGATGTTCCAAGGACGGCCGGAAGGTTCCAGGTGAAGGTCCGGCCAAGGTCTGGGCTATCTAGAGAGTTGGCACACTCTCGGACAGCTTCGATGCATCAGGGCCGGAAGTTCCGGGATGACCGGAGGTTCCGAGGGCCGGAAGTTTCGGGCAGCGGCCGGAAGTTCCGGTCTTTCAAGAAACTTGTCCAGGCTTCTTCTTCCTTCTCTTCCATGCTTCCCTAGTGGATGGTGTAGTTGTTCCTTGGCGCTTGCACTCTACCTCGACATTCGTGAAGCTCTGAAAATACCTATGCATGCACGATGGAGGGTCAAGTAGTATAGCATCCTCGAAGGGGTCAAGTGAGCACGTGTAAAGGATAGGATTCACCTTTATGTATGTGAAGTAGATGACACACGTGTCACTTCCAGAATGAACTCTTGACATGGTGATGTCCATAGGATGCTCCGCATCACCACTATACACCTCCGCCACCCCAACTTAACCCAATTTTGTTTGTGTTGTGAGTTGTGTCTTCTAAGGTGTTTCGGCTACTTAGGGACCGTGCTTCCAACTCCGACACCATGTATAGTCCACCACCTTACCCTCCATGTCTGCATTGCCTACTCGCATAACCCATAATTGCATTTCTGCAATCCCATTGAGCTTCCGCAACACCACCACCACATTCCCGCTACCACCATTTGACATTTGAGATTTTGAGTTCGCGGTTTTTCTGTTTCCTAAGGTGTTTCGGCTACTTAGGGACGAGTCTCCATCATCTTGGTATCTACATCAAGAGCACCGCCACTCATCATCACCAAGGACGGTAACCTCCATATCATCTCCGTATCATGGTATCCCTCCATTGTATATTCCCTTGCCATTGCATTGTTAACCCCTAGTCCATTTTGTGTCACTTGCCTATCGAGACTAGCCATTTGAGTATTGCCGACAACATTACTTGTGCACATTAGTGGTCTACACCTTCCATTGCATACATACCATATCATATTGGTATCATATCATCCCTTGTGCCACAAGTTTGTTCCCGCATATATATAATTGCTATCTTGGTTCGTGCATTGTGCAAAAGTGCAGCTTGTAAGCAATAGCCATAGCCATATCATCATACCACATTGCATATAAGATTGTCATATCCGATCATCTTGGATCACACCACCAGAACATACATAATAGCATACTTGGGATAGAAAGTTCATACATTTTGCATATCATAGGTTGTGCACAAGTGTCCTATCCGCGTATTGAGCAATCATGCTAGCGTCTCTCTTGAGTTGTGCAACACGAGCGTTTTCCGTGGATTCCACATTTTGTTCTCATCCTTGGTTGCACGACCCCTTTTATCTATCCGTGTGTGCGTTTCCGTGTGCCATTCATTGCTATTGGTCTACTTGTTTCACTTGCAAATTTGTGAATGTCCTTCAACATTATTGACTCTTGCTAACATTTTGCATCAATTTTTTTGTGCCACTATCCTCATCGAGCTCCACCATAAGCCTTATTTGTGTAGGTGTGAGAAACCGACAAGAATTGGTAACAATTGTGCTATTTCCTTGTTACATCATTGAGTGATCATTGACCCATCTTCAATACCGGTAAAGGTACATTTGGTATAGTTCTTCTCCTTTCTCCACTCATATTTGCTCGAGTATTGTGATGGATACGCAAGGCATTTCATCTCCGGTCTTCCACAACAACGACGGCGTGAACAACTATATCACCAAAGCGTCAATCTTCGACCTACAACGACAAATGCAAGGCGCACAATCAAGATTGCGACAGCGCATTGAGAACCTCTCCATCGACATTCGTCACTCCGAAGCAAGGGAAAGGGACTACATCGACAACAAGCTTTACGCACAAAAGGAGGAGCAAGATGCAAGGATGGAGGAGATTCAGACCTTGTTGATCAACCATTCTTCCCCTTCATCATCCTCAAGGCGACGACATTCAAGTCACAAGTCTTCGGAGGAGAAAAATGATGCACGCAAGTCGTCCACGTCCACATCTCCATGGCGACCACCATCACGTTCGTGATCTTCCTCGTCATGAAGGGCAAGTCACCTCCAAGCAACTTGTGCACGATGACAACGAACGACATCTACTATGAGCTCAAGTGCGACAACGCCAACATCATCATGACGATGCTCACCAAGCGCAAATGCACAAGTCCCAACAAGCCCTACTTCATGCCAAGGCCAACCTTCATGAGCATAAGGGAAGACCGCGAGACGAGCACCACCAAGACGGAGCTACGACTACAACAACCACTTCGGCATCTTTGCCAAGTGCTATCAAGGCATCTTCGCCTTTGGATGTACGGCATCTTCGCCTACTTCCCATGAGTTCGCCTACATCGACATCATCAAGTACAAGGTGACCACCTACAACTGGGGGCGACACTTCCATCTTCGGAAACCCCTCAAGGGAGATGGCCGAGCATGGGAAATTCACTTCGGTCATGGAGATGAGCTACGAGGTGCCACATCATATGGGCCTCCTACAACAAGACGGCGACAAGAAGGTCAAGCAAGGGTGAGGGAGTCCTGGATTAGGGGGTATCCGGACAGCCGGATTATATCCTTTGGCCGGACTATTGGACTATGAAGATACAAGATTGAAGACTTCGTCTCGTGTCCGGATGAGACTCTACTTGGCGTGGAAGGCAAGCTAGCCAATACGGAAATGTATATCTCCTCCTTTGTAACCGACCTTGTGTAACCCTAGCCCCCTCTGGTGTCTATATAAACCGGAGGGTTTTAGTCCATAGGACAACATACAATCATACCATAGGCTAGCTTCTAGGGTTTAGCCTCTCCGATCTCGTGGTAGATCAACTCTTGTAATACTCATATCATCAAGAATAAATCGAGCAGGACGTAGGGTTTTACCTCCATCAAGAGGGCCCGATCCTGGGTAAAAACATCGTGCTCCCTGCCTCCTGTTACCATCCGCCTTAGATGCACAGTTCGGGACCCCCTACCCGAGATCCGCCGGTTTTGACACCGACATTGGTGCTTTCATTGAGAGTTCCTCTGTGGCGTCATCGTAAGTAAGGATGCCTCATCTCGTTGTTAAAAGCAACATCATCGCCGGGGGAGCTCTGGCTGTCGGGCAAACTCTCTGGCTAGGCAGTTTCGTCATGACTGCCTGTTCGGCCGCTGCACCGACGATGACTTCTCGGGTCATCAAAAACAGCCTCCACATTGGCTCGGAAGTCGCCGAGCAGATGGATCCAATGGAGCTCTCTTCCCTAAACGAAATCTTGGATCACATCGCCGCCTTGGGAGTCGCTACGGACTATGATCGGATTGGGCTTAAACCGGATCAAAGGGAGATTAAGTCTCCATCGGTCACCCATCACGTTGCGGTAGTGGAGGAACAATGCGGAAACTCTTCCTCTATTTTGAGGACTAACTATGTCCGGATTCCTGAGCTCTCCGAGCCGGATACCCGCTTACGGGAGTACATTACCCAAGCCCTGAACCTAGAATCAGGCAGCGGGCCAAATTTATCGGGTAACACTCCGGAACCCGAACTTCCAAGATTAGAAACTCCTCGGCCCCTGGGTCTCAGATCGGGTAGGGTTTCGGACTCAAATCCACCCACCCACCCAGACATAAACGATCTTTCCCACATTAGGCAAGAGCCCCATGAAACAATACATCATTATTGGGCCAGATTCCTCCTTGTGATGAACAAGGTTAAGGAGTCCCGCGAGGAAGATGCAGTCTCACTTTTCTGCAATAATTGCACGGACAAGGGAATACTTAACGCCTTAAGTCGCTGTGACATATCACGCTTCGCTGACTTGGCATCAATAGTACGAAAGTACTGTGCGATGGAAAGCGCCTGGAAAACCGAAACGAAATTTTGGGATAATCTAGCTCCAAATACACACCCAGTCCGAAGTAAAAGGGTGCACTATCGTAAGACACCCACGCTAGTTGCAAAGAAACAAAAATCCTCTACAGGACATGGAACCGTACTGGAGGGATGGCTTAACGGACCCTGCAAAATTCATAGTACAGTGGATACAATACCAACGCACAACCTTAGAGCATGTTGGATACTCCGGCAGGTGGCCAAAAGTGGTGAGGATATTCTTATCCCAAATGCCACAAAGCACCATCCCGTGGATAACACTACAGTGTTAACAGTCTTTGAGACATTTGCGTCAAATAATAGGCGCAAGCGAACACTCCGCGGCATGGACGAAATCTGCCACGTAGCAGCAATAAATCCATGGAGTGACACGGCTATTACCTTCAATGCCAGTGATGAACCTAAATTCCGAATAGCCCGAGCACCAGCCGCACTGGTTCTCAGTCCAATTATGGACGGCTTTTGACTCACCAAAGTACTCATGGACGGCGGCAGCGGATTAAACCTCATCTACGAGGAAACTCTTCAAAAAATGGAAATAGACTGGAACCGCATTGAGCAAAGTAGCCCAACCTTCAGAGGAATCATACCCAGTCAGGAGGCACAATGCGCTGGGAAAATCACACTAGATGTGGTATTCGGTACGCCAGAGAATTATAGGTCCGAAGAAATTACATTTCAAGTGGCCCCGTTCAGCAGTGGATACCACGCCCTTTTAGGACGTGAGGCATTCACGATCTTCCAAGTTGTACCCCATTATGGGTACATGAAGCTCAAAATTCCTGGGCCCAACAGAATCATCACTCTCGCCAGTGATCCAGACATAGCACTCCGCGCCGAAAACAAAACAGCCGCACTGGCCCTCGAGGCATTATCCGAAGCCCTCTCGGCCGAGGAATTAACCACGCTATGCTCCACAGTGGACAGGGACAACATGATACTCAATAAGAGATCCAAGTCCACCTCTTTTAAACCAGCGGATGAAATAGTCAAATTCCAAGTCCACCCAATGGACCCTACAAAAACAGCCTCCATCGGGGCACAGTTAAACCCCGCCGTGGATGCCGCACTACGAGAGTTCCTGCGCGAGAATTGGGACATATTTGCCTGGCACCCCTCAGACATGCCAGGAATCCCACGTAGGCTGGCCGAGCATAGCCTCAATATCCTAAAAGGATTCAAGCCGGTCAAGCAAGCTCTTCGGCGTTTCTCCGAACCTAAGAGACAGACCATGGGAGAGGAACTAGCCAAGTTATTGGAGGCCGGATTCATCAGAGAGATAAAACACCCGGACTGGCTAGCAAACCTGGTGATGGTACCAAAGAAGGATAAATCCTGGCGCCTTTGTGTCGATTTCAAGGACCTCAATAAAGCTTGCCCAAAGGATCCCTTCCCCTCCCCCGCATCGACCAAATTATCGATGCTACCGCCGGACACGAGTCATTGTGTTTCCTCGACACATACTCCGGTTACCACCAAATCAAGATGGCGGAGTCCGACCAAGCTGCAACGGCATTCATCACACCATACGGTCCCTTCTATTTCAACACAATGCCTTTTGGGCTCAAAAACACCGGCACAACATATAAGCGCATGATTCAGACATGTCTGATGAAACAAATCGGCAAAACAGTCGAGGCATACGTAGACAATGTGGTCGTCAAAACCAAACACGTCGACTCTTTGATAGACGACTTGAGGCTCACATTCGACAACCTCCGAACATACGACATTAAGCTCAATCCGGAAAAATGCGTTTTCGGCGTACCAGCCGGAAAAGCTCCTGGGTTTCATTGTCTCCAATAGAGGTATTGAAGCTAACCCGGCCAAAATCCGAGCTTTGTCACAGTTGGCTACCCCAACAGACCTCAAAAAAATCCAAAAGTTAACAGGATGTGTGGTGGCTCTAAGCCGCTTTATCTCCCTCTTAGGAGAAAAGGCTTTACCCCTTTATCGCCTCCTTCGGCGCACTGAACACTTTGAGTGGGCGGACGCTGCCACAGCCGGACTGGAAGAAATAAAGGCCATTTTGGCAACCAACCCAATCCTGGCCGCGCCAAACATCGGCAAACCAATGCTGTTGTACATTGCGGAAACCCATCAAGTTGTAAGCGCAATGCTCGTCGTCGAACGAGAAGCTGATGGACATAAATTCCCTCTTCAAAAGCCGGTATACTATGTATCCACTGTCCTCACTCCATGCAAATCACAATACCCACATTATCAAAAGATAGCCTACGTGGTATTCATGGCACCCCGGAAGCTGCGACACTACTTTCAAGAGTGTTCGATTACAGTAGCCTCGGAAGTGCCACTTAATGATATTATAAACAACTGCGATGCTACGGGCCGGATTGCCAAATGGGCTATTGAGCTCCTCCCGTTCGACATAACATACAAACCTCGACGAGCCATTAAGTCGCAAGTATTGGCTGACTTTGTCGCCGAATGGACAGAGGCCGAACTCCCTAAAGAGTACGGCGCATACTCCAATTGGATCATGCACTTCGACGGTTCTAAAATGCTGGCTAGTCTAGGGGCTGGCGTCATCCTAACGTCCCCAACCGGAGATACCATTCAGTACGTACTGAAAATATTGTACACAGACTCCAACAACACAGCCGAATACGAAGCCCTGTTGCATGGTCTTCGGATGGCAGTCTCCATGGGCATTCAACGCCTGGAGGTGCATGGGGATTCAAACCTTGCAATATCCCAAATAAATGGAGACTTTGACGCCAAGGATCCGAAAATGGCGGCCTACCGAAACACCGTCCTAAAAATGTCAGCTCGGTTCGAGGGGCTTGAATTTCACCATGTGGCTCGGGAAAACAATCAGGCGGCGGATATCCTCGCCCGCATCGGCGCAAACCGCGATGCGCCCCCCCCCCCCAACATCTTTTTGGAAAGGCTGTTCAAGCCATCCGTAGTATGGGAAGGGGACACCGGTAACAATAGTCTGGACCCGGCCAAAATGCCCGATACGGAATACTCTGACACAATCGGAGGCTCCGCCATCGAAATAACACCTTCAGCCCACGTAATAATGGCCATTATCGGCCCGTGGACAGAACCATTCCTGGCCTACCTAACTAGGCAGGAACTTCCAGAGGACCAAAATAAGGCATGTTGCATAGTGCGGCGATCTAAGGCCTACAGGGTCCACGAGGGAGAATTGTATAAAAAAAGCACTACCGGAGTCCTTCAAAGGTGCATCTCCAAAGAGGAAGGGCGGAACCTTTTGGCAGAAATCCATGCCGGACTCGGGGGTCACCATGCCACAGCCCGGGCTCTTGTAAGCAAGGCCTCCCGTATAGGATTCTATTGGCCAACGGCCCGGGCAGAAGCACAGGACTTGGTCCAACGTTGCGCCGGTTGCCAGCTCATTGCAAATCAAAGCCACATGCCACCCACCGCCCTCCAAACAATCCCCATTACGTGGCCCTTCGCGGTCTGGGGGCTTGACATGGTTGGACCCCTTAAAGGGGGAACCCACAAGAAAAAATACTTACTGATCATGGTGGATAAATTCACCAAATGGATAGAGGCCAAACCTGTTAAAACAGCCGAATCCGGACCATTGATAGACTTCATATCTGGGGTCGTACAACGTTATGGCATCCCCCACAGCATCATCACTGACAACGGCACAAACTTCACAGCCGATGAGGTAAAACTCTAGTGCAGCAAAATGGGCATCAAGCTCGATTATGCTTCAGTCTATCACCCACAAACCAACGGTCAAGTCGAGCAAGCAAACGATCTTATAATGAGCGGCATTAAACCCAGATTAGTGCGTTCCTTAATGGAGTCTAACACACACTAGGTAGAGGAGCTCGACTCCGTACTCTGGGGGCTGTGGACCATGCCGAATCGTAGTACCGGATATACACCCTTCTTTATGGTGTACGGCGCAGAGCCAGTCTTGCCCTGTGACATAATTCATGACTCACCTTGAGTGCGCATGTACGAAGAAGGAGAAGCCGAGCTCGATCGGCAGGACAGTCTGGACACCCTAGAGGAGGAGCGCGACGTAGCCAAAGCCCGTTCCGCATTTTTTCAGCAACAGGCTCGCAGATACCAAAGCACAGAAGTACGGGCCAAAACTTATAACATTGGTGAACTAGTTCTACGCCTGCCGGATAAGAAAAAGAACAAGCTCGACCCCAAATGGGAAGGTCCCTTCATTATTGACCAAGTTCTGACCGGTGGAACGTACCGACTGTGGGATGCATCGACTAGTCGACTCGAGCCGAACCCATGGAATGTGGCCAGGCTCCAAAGATTCTACGCCTAGCACCGGACTCTATGTTCGTCCCCTCCCTTTGTCCATTTTTTGCATATACATTATCTGTCTTGTTTTCTTTCTTCCTTTCTTTTATTCTTTCTCTAGGCCTTCAAGGGCCAACTTGTGCCTCGCTTGCACATTATAGATGCGCTAGCCGCGCTCATAATACCTGGGGGCTTCATTCACAGAAGCTTAATTATTTATCTGGGCCTCTGGCCCCGAACATGTGTCTTTTTCGCCATTATATGCATCGATATGACTTAAGTTTTGGCCAAGCTGGGTTGCCTGGCTCTTGTATTTATGCCCTACGTTCCCATTAATTCGGCTAGGGCATAAGGGAGCACCTCTGCGATTGTTACTGCCGGGTCAGCCGGACGTGTACCTCAGACTGGGTGAAGCCGAAAGCTAGCATTCTTAAGGGAATATTCGGTCGGTGAACAAAAGATGATTTTTAATTATTGTCCATATCTGCCCCTAGATGTTTTTCCTGCGTTTCCTATCGTAGTCCGGACATGCACTTTAGGACATGCTTACCCAGGGAAAGGAACCCTTAACGGAACTATTCTCCCTGGAAGATGTTTCTTACTACCCATGTAATATAACATAACTAGTTAGGCACTTGTTTGTTCAAGCACTTATGACCCCTACGCCTGGTCTCCACGCATGCCCCGGTTCTTATATAACTTTGTGGGTATTTGGATACACTCCGGACTATCGGGTCCTGAGGTTGAAGCGAAAAGGTCCGCCAAGACAAATGATCTACAATCCGGCTAGAAGGCATTATACACGTCACTTTCATTACATAGTCATGCAGACTGACAAAATTCCTCTTCTATACCATCCAACAGGAGGTCTAGCTTACAATCCTATTGGGAATACTTTGCGGCTAATTCTACTTGCCCATAAACTAAGCTAACGGGGATCTCTTTCCCGTCGGGCCCCACAGGTCCGACCTCGGCCATGTGATTTGGGCCTGCCTTGGTATACCGCGTCTTCACCATGGCCCAGGCTTCTCTGGCACCCTGTCGGCAGGCTAATATCTTCCATAATCGGAAGCGCCGTCGTGCTCCCTTGAGCTTCTCCGCAAGCTCTGCAACGCCCTGTGGCAGGGAGACGGACGGCCACAAGGCCTGGGCAACACCCTTCATCACCTGCCGAACTTGTTCGTGCAGATGTCACAGCTCGGATAGAAGATAACCCACAGACCTTTGCATTTCCTCCACGGGACGACCCGTCAGCATACCTACATACATAACGCTGTTAGTCGGCTTCTTCGCTGAACTCCTTTAAAAGGATTCGTTCAAGCACTTACTGGAAATGCCGTGCTGAAGCCGCTTATTCTCCTTCTCGGAGTCTGCAAGCTAGCCCCGAACGTCTTTTAGTTCCACGCTCAGCTTAATATTGGCGTCTTGCAGATTGTTTTTCTCCCGCCTAACCTCAGTCAGCATGCGTTTGCCAGCCTCTAGCTGTCGCATAACATGCTGGTCCTCCGAATTTTCTCCGGATTCATCTGCAACATCTGTTGTTAGATGTGCAGCCATGCCACACATTATATGGTAACCATCGTTCTTTAAAGTAAATGTTACCAGCAGGTGACTTTTTCGGTTCCTGCAATGCGGCCAAAGTAGCCCGCAGTTGGGTCTTGCATTCCTCTAGCTCCTATGACAGCCTAGTATTCTTCTCTGTAATAACCTGCATAATAAAGATGATCCTTAAATCAGTCCTGCTAACTGTTTCAAGTATTAGGGGCTACTGATACATATAAATCGTCAGATTTACTTACCCGTACATCCTTTACATACTGATTCGTGGCTCTGGCTAGACCATCTTGAGCAGCTCGAAGGTACGCCTCTCCAGAATTAAAGGCATCAAAAGCCTCTGGTGAGAAACAAGCGTCATAGAGTACGGCCCAGCGGCGCCTATGATTCATGGCGCTTTCCACCTCTAAGTTTGTAGCGGATAATCTATCTGCGTCCTCTGTAGGGGGATTATCCGGCGCCCGCCCCATATCGGCTTCCGCCTCTATGTTTGGTACTGGCGCCCGGCTGGTGGAAGCGTGATTAGTAACATCGCCGGACATATTCCGGCGAGCGTTCTTTCTGTTAAATAAACATGGGCGTCATTATATTTAAAGAAAGACGACAACCACGGGGCGGGGTTTGTTATACCTTTGTGCCGGCGTCTCCGTCCTGACCGCCTTCCTTTTTGGCCTACCCGGCCTCGGTGCCTCTTGTTGGCGCGTTGCTGCGGGTTCGGCAGGGTGTCCCAAATGCCTTCCCTGTAAAAATGCGATGTGTATATGGTGGGTGAAGTGTATAAAAGGGGATCTATAATGCCCCGAGACCGATGTGCCAGGTGTCATGCAGTTATTCGCTGTTGTTGCCTTGACATTGCTTGCGTGTCATGCATTTGCATATCATGTCATCATGTGCATTTCATTTGCATACATGTTCGTCTCATCCATCCGAGCCTTTTCCCCGTTGTCCGTTGTGCATTCCGGTGCTTCGTTCTCCTCCGGTGGCCATTTCTACCTTTCTTTCGTATGTGGGGATTAAACATTTCCGGATTGGACCGAGACTTGCCAAGAGGCCTTGTTTTACTACCGGTAGACCGCCTGTCAAGTTTCGTATCATTTGGACTTCGTTTGATACTCCAACGGTTAACCGAGGGACCGAAAAGGCCTCGTGTGTGTTGCAGCCCAACACCCCTCCAATTTGGCCCAAAACCCACCTAAACCTGCTCCATCATCTAGAGCATTCTATCACGACCGCGTGGCCTAAAACCACACCTCATTTGGACTCTCCTAGCTCCCTCTATTCTTATAAATAGACCCCCCCCCCCGAAATTCGGATCTCTTTCTCCCCCGAAACCCTAAAAAATCCACCTCGCGCGCATCGGACATGTCTGCCGCCGCCCGCTGCCTCTAGCCGCCTACCACGTGGCAAGCCGCCACCGCCCGAGGCCCGCGAGGCCCAGCCAGGGCCCCCGCGGCTCGCAGACGCCGCGCCACCCGCGCCCTTCTCCTCCCCGACGCCGCTCGCTCGCGCCGCCTTCGCCGCCTCGGACGCCGCCTCCTGTGCGCTGCCTCGTCGCCGTCTACCACACCGGAACCTCGCCGCCACCGCGGGAGCCTCGCCCAGCCGCCTCCCCGCGCTGCCTCGCCTCCCCGCCGCCAGATTCGACCGGGAGAGGCCGGGGCGACCTCCCCCTCGCCTCCCCGCCGCTCCGTCAAGCTCGTCGGAGCCGAGGGAGCTCGCCGGACTTGCCTCGGGCCGTGTGCCCGCCGAAACCCTAGATCTGTCCCGGAGAGGTTGTTTTTTTTCTTCTAAGTCCCAAAAATTCTAGATCCAAGTGCTCATGTTCATAGCCTCGTAACTTTGCATCCGTAGCTCCAATTGATGCATATAGCATATCAAAATGTTCATCTCAGAGAGTACATCATTTCATTCCATTGCATAATTTTCATTTGAGTTCATCTTGATGCCCGAAATGCTGTTAGAAGAGGGCTACTTGAGATAATTGTCAGATCTGCAACTCCATTTAGGTTTTTGTCATTTTTGCCATGCTTAATGTGTGCATGATATGCCTGATGCTCTACATATGTTTTGTAAAGGGTTTTGTCGTCTTTCCAGAGGTGCAACCCATGTATTTTTGTGATGTGTGTGGTGACTAGCACAAGCTTGCAAAGTGGTGCACTTGGTAATTCTGTTTTCAGGGACTTAGCATTTCCATTAAGTCCTCGATCTGTTTATCTCATGATGCCATATGTTCATGTTGTTTCCTAGTGATCCGTGCCTCTTTTGAGGATGATCAGTAAGGATGTTTTGTTAATCTTGTAGTCCTCTATCCATCCATGTCTTTGTGTGCATTTATGGAGCACCCTAGATTGAGTCAATCGAGCTCTACTGTTGCTACTTTGTGAATCTGGGCAGATTGTCAACTTGTTTGCAATTTTGCCGATGATGTTGTAGTTGATCCGTGCGTGCTATGCTTTTGTTCTTGCCATGTCTAGCTTGCATTTTGTGTGTTCTTGATGGGTGTATGCTTAGTTTTTCATGACTTGCACCGTAGTGAGTGCATCGAGCTCGTAAACATGCCTACTTGATATCTGTTTTCAGCATGCTCCAGTTTTCACAAAGTCTGAAAACTGATTATGTTTTTGCTATGTTCACATGCTTGCAATTGAATTTTCTGATCCCTTTTGGCTCAAGGTCACTAAGGGACTTTTGTTAAGCTCTTTGAGTAGCTCCATACCATGCGTTACTTTGCCATGTTCAGGTCATGTATCATGTAGTTTTGTTGCTCCGAAGAGTGCTATCTGATCTGAAATTCCAGACAAGTGTTGATTTCACCAAGTCTGAGATCCGTTTGCCATATGCATTTTTTTGCCATGCTTGTTTGAACCTGTTAATGGATGAATTGGCCGTAGCTCAGTGCTAGACTTTTGTTAAGCATCATGAATGCATCCCTGCCATGTATTATGTTGTCATGTTTGGGTGCGGTAGCATGTTCATCTCATTGCATTTAGATGGCTACTTGCTATAAATCGCAGACCGGTGTCTTATTTGAATCGCTTGCCATTTCCAAACCGTAACTCCGATCCCGACGTTCTTTATATCGTTTTCAAGCGATTTCATCTCATCTTTCTAGTGGCACACTTGGATCTCCAAGTTGAGGCCAGGTTCTTGCATTTCCTGTCATATCTTGCATATGCATCCCGCATCGCATCCCGCATAGCATATCATCATTGCATCATATTGTTTGATCCTTGCACGTGGTTGATTGTGTCCTTGTTGCTTGTTTGTCTTGTTTGGGTAGATCCGGGAGACGTGTTCGCTAACGAGGAGCCCGTTTAGTTTGCTTTCGAGGATCCAGTCAACTCTGACAACTTTGCAGGCAAGATGATCATACCCTCGAAATCACTACTATCTTTGCTATTCTAGTTTGCTCGCTCTTTTGCTATGCCAATGCTACGATGCCTACAACTTTCTTTCAAGCCTCCCAAATTGCCATGTCAAACCTCTAACCCACCTTGTCCTAGCAAACCATTGATTGGCTATGTTACCGCTTTGCTCAGCCCCTCTTATAGCATTGCTAACTGCAGGTGAAGAATGAAGACCGTTCCTTGTTGGAACATTTATTTACTTGTTGGGATATCATTATATAGCCATGTTATTTTAATGCATCTATATACTTCGTAAAGGGTGGAAGTCTCGGCCTCTCGCCTAGTGTTTTGTTCCACTATTGCCGCCCTACTTTCCGTCATATCGGTGTTATGTTCCCGGATTTTGCGTTCCTTACGCGGTTGGGTTATAATGGGAACCCCTTGATAGTTCACCTTGATTAAAGCTTTTCCAGCAATGCCCAACCTTGGTTTTACCTTTTGCCACCTAGCCTCTTTTCCCTTGGGTTTCCGGAGCCCGAGGGTCATCTTATTTTAAACCCCCCCGGGCCAGTGCTCCTCTAAGTGTTGGTCCACCTGTCAGCTGCCGGTGGCCACCAGGGGCAACTCTGGGCTGGCCTACTCGTAACTAAGACAATCTTAGTGTGCCCTGAGAAAGAGATATGTGCAGCTCCTATCGGGATTTGTCGGCACATTCGGGCGGTGTTGCTGGTCTTGTTTTAACCTGTCGAAGTGTCTTGAAGAACCGAGATACCGAGTCTGATCGGAACGTCTTGGGAGGAGGTCTATTCCTTCGTTGATCGTGAGAGCTTGTCATGGGCTAAGTTGGGACTCCCCTGCAGGGATTTGAACTTTCGAAAGCCGTGCCCGCGGTTATGGGCAGATGGGAATTTGTTAATGTCCGGTTGTAGATAACTTGAACCTTAACTTAATTAAAATGAATCAACTGAGTGTGTTACCATGATGGCCTCTTCTCGGCGGAGTCCGAGAAGTGGACACGGTGTTGGAGTAATGTTTGCGCAGGTTGCTCTCTAGTTTCTCGCTCGCACTTTGCCTCCTCTTCTCGCTCTCTTTTGCGAATAAGTTAGCCACCATATTTTGCTAGTCGCTTGCTGCAACTCCACTTATATTTACCTTGCCATATCTATAAGCATAAATAGTCTTGATCGTGAGGGTGCGAGATTGATGAGTCCCTGTGGCTCACAGATTACTATTACACCAGATGCAGGGCCTGATGATTCCGCTCCAGGAGACGCGTTTGAGCTCAAGTGGGAGTTCAACAAGGACTCTCAATGTTACTATGTTTCCTTTCCTGATGATCAGTAGTGGTGCCCAGTTGGGGGTGATCGAGACCGTGTCGCATGTTGGGTTCTCTTTTATTTTGGCGCCGTAGTCGGGCCATGAGTGTTTGGATGATGTAATGTTATTTATGTTCTTGATTGACGTGGCAAGTGTAAGCCAACTATGTTTTCTCCCCTTTATTATTTATATTACATGGGATGTTGTGAAGATTGCCTAACTTGCGACATATGCCTTAAATGCGATTATGTCTCTAAGTCGTGCCTCGACACGTGGGAGCTATAGTCGCATCGAGGGTGTTACAAGTTGGTAATCAGAGCCTTCCCCGACCTTAGGAGCCCCATTGCTTGATCATTTTTAGCGGCCGAGTTGTGTCTAGAAAAATGTTTTGAGTCATTTAGGAATTATATATCGGAGAGTTTAGGAATTCTTTTTACTTCCCAGTCTCCTCATCGCTCTGGTATGGCATCCTGACGTAGATATTTGACTCTTCTCTTCTCAAATTTCACTAAAAAAAATTTAGGATCACGCGGGTATCTTGGAATCGTTCCGATGGTTTTATGATGAGAACATTGTCTTGGTGCCTCCTGTTAGGGGTTTAGTGGAAGTGTCCCAGGGAGTTGAGCTCTGAGGTGTTGTCATCATAATTTTATCATTGCAGTTCTGGAATACCTGAGTTTAGTACGCCGACATCGAAAATCTCTTTTATGCAGTTCATTGGTGAGATAACCTCGACGCCACCCAGTACTGGGGCGGGAGTTCGGGAGTATCGCCATAACTTGTATAACGGATGCTTTTCGAAGGTTGAGGTAGATGTTTTCCGAAGGTTTCTTGGTTATGTGTTCAAGGATGGATACAGCTGGATGTAGGATTTGCTAGTTTGGGTGAGATATTATGCTTCCCCTGTATCCCCAACACCTGATTGCATAACCGGAAAATTTCGGGAGTTTCATAGGTGGGAATTCAAGTAGCTCTTAGGATATCTTTCCGACGGATATATGATATGAAATTGGGGTTCGACGTCTAGTGGTCCGCCTATTCACGGTCGATTTTACAGTGGTCTCGTTGTGTCTTAAAGAGTCCTTGGCTATGCCGACTCGGGGACGCTTCGTATGTCATGTGCACTGCCTTGTACATGATGGTGCTGTATGATCGAGCCCGTGTAGGCCCCACCACGAAAACTTCGGATGAAATCTCTATCATATGTTTGTTCCGGCTTATTCTGCAAGCCAACCTTTTGTTTTTGTTTTGGGTTGTGGTATTCGAGTTGCTTCGAAGTCAAATGTTGATTCCATACCTTTCCTAAGCAGTGTTCTCATATTCCTATGTGAATACTAATCCTTCATGATAATCAAGATTGGCATGTCATTTCTTTCCAACCGGCGTGTTTCTCTTCAAGTGGATCTAATCATTTCAACATCCGCAAGATCAAGTATCTGTTCTTCTCAACGCTGTTTGTTTCATCCATCTCCAAGTTGCCTTTGTTTTTTCCCGCCCACCCACCCTTTTTCTTCAAGGAATCCGATGTCTTAATCAAGTATCCTTTTATTCTTGTGAAGTCTCTCCATCCTTTCCTTCAATGTTCTTATCCGATGATTCTCATGAAGATACTAACGGAGCTTCTAGTTCATCATTCTTCTTTCTTTTATCTTCTCCGGTGGTTTCAAGTCAAGCTTTGTTGATCTTACCCTTTTCCTCATTTCAATACCTTCTTATGCCGGTGCACCTCATATTCATTCACTTCTCGTTATTCATTTGTTCCGGAGTGCTCAAGATATCTCGAAGATTCATGTTACCACTCTGCTTTCGTTCAAACTCTTTTGAGGATGTTATATCATTTAAGTCATTTAATTCAACTGGTGTAATCTCTCCTTCAAATTGTTCTACGATGTTTCTTTTGAGTGGGCCCTAACCCACAGGTCTTTTCCCAGGATCTTACCTGACTCTTCTTATTTTCCCGGAGGTATTCTCAAATTCCTTTCGAAGATTGACATACGGATGAATTATCATTAGTCAAATGTATTTCTCCAAGATCTTTAAAATTCTTTTCATCGTTGGCTCAATCTTTCCATTCGTCATTTCGGAGTGTCTAAATAATTCATGGTGGTGTTTTCGTCATCATTCTCAACATTTAAAGACCAAGGAATAATTTTCTCTTCAATCATATCCGTTCTCATGAAGATTCGTGATTCTAGCTTGTTGCCTTCCTCTCATATTTTCTTTCGATTGTGAGAATTCTTTTCACCCAGCCGGAGTAATTCAGGAGTCTTTCTAGTTTGTTTCTCCGGAGCCCATCATTTCAGAAGATTTATTAATTCTCAGCTTTCAGTTATCATTCTCCAATCCTACCGGTGCATCGTTCAAGTGTTCTCTAATCAGCTCGTCATCTCTTCGTTCTCATATATCTAAGTTCCCTCAAGCATCTTCATTCATTTGCTAATTCTTCCCGGTGTTTTCTTTATCTTCTCTTCGTTCATTTTTAAGTCTTACGGTGTTTCATTTAAGATTCCTCTTCTTACGTTATCATACTCCCGTTCTTTCAAATTCTACCAGTGGTTCGTTGAAGACCTTCTCAAGATGACACCATATATGTCCTAATCCTTTCTTCGAGAATAAGTAGTATGCCAAATCCATTGTTGGTCATCAATTTAATTGGTGAAGGATACGCATAACATAATTCTTACTCTTGTTTCACACAAGTGATTAATTCCTTATTCCGGAGGCTCATCAAATTCTTGTTTCCATTTGTTCATCTTTCTTTTCTGGAGTGCCAAGTTTTCTCTTTATCTCGTTGCTAAGCTTCATCTAATCATTGCAAGGTTTTAACCTTATTTTTCTCATCTTTCTTTCCGTCCGATCATTCTTGTGTGTACCGGAGTTCTTCATGAAGGTTCTAGATGATGGCTCATCTATGATTTAATTCATTCTCGAAGTGTTCATCGAGATTCTTTTCCAAGAAACTCAAGCTTTCTTCATATTGTAATCCAGAGTGCAATTCTTTCTTCCATATCTTTGGAGGTGGTATTATATCATTCTTAATCCTTCTCTATCTTGTTTTAACCGGAGTGGTTTCAATATACATCTTGCCCTTCAACCTCAAGGTTTTTCGCAATGTTCTTTGTCCCTCTTTTCTAACGGAGTGTTTTCAAATTTGTCATCTCCATTATTCTTTTTCTCGAAATGGCTTAACCTTTTCAAAGTTCTTTGGTCTCACTCGTTTGTCAAAGAAGCAACTTAGTTTTACCTCTTTTCTTTCTCTTCCGTTTTTCCCTCCGGTGCCATTCTAGATCTCGGGACGAGATCCTCTCGTAGTGGTGGAGTGTTGTAACGCCCCGAGACCGATGTGCCAGGAGTCGTGCAGTTATTCGCTGTTGTTTCCTTGTCATTGCTTGTGTGTCATGCATTTGCATATCATGTCATCATGTGCATTTCATTTGCATACATGTTCGTCTCATGCATCCGAGCCTTTTCCCCGTTGTCCGTTTTGCATTCCGGCGCTTCGTTCTCCTCCGGTGGCCATTTCTACATTTCTTTCATGTGTGGGGATTAAACATTTCCGGATTGTACCGAGACTTGCCAAGCGGCCTTGGTTTACTACCGGTAGACCGCCTGTCAAGTTTCGTATCATTTGGACTTCGTTTGATACTCCAACGGTTAACCGAGGGACCAAAAAGGCCTCGTGTGTGTTGCAGCCCAACACCCCTCCAATTTGGCCCAAAACCCACCTAAACCTGCTCCATCATCTAGAGCGTTCGATCACGATCGCGTGGCCGAAAATCGCACCTCATTTGGACTCTCCTAGCTCCCTCTATGCCTATAAATAGACCCCCCCCCCGAAATTCAGATCTCTTTCTCCCCCGAAACCCTAAAAAATCCACCTCGCGCGCACCGGACATGTCCGCCGCGCCGGACATTTAGTCCGCCGCCGCCCGCGGCCTCTACCCGCCACCGCGCGAGGCCCGCGCGGCCCAGCCGGGGCCCCCGCGGCCCGCAGACGCCGCGCCGCCCGCGCCCTTCTCCTCCCCGACGCCGCTCGCCCGCGCCGCCTTCGCCGCCTCAGACGCCGCCGCCTGCACGCCGCCTCGTCGCCGGCCGCCGCCACCGGAACCTCGCCGCCGCCGGGGGAGCCTCGCCCAGCCGCCTCCCCGCGCCGCCTCGCCTCCCCACCGCCGGATCCGGCCGGGAGAGGCCGGGGCGACCTCCCCCTCGCCTCCCCGCCGCTCCGTCAAGCTCGCCGGAGCCGAGGGAGCTCGCCGGACTTGCCTCGGGCCGCGTGCCCGTCGAAACCCTAGATCTGTCCCGGAGAGGTTTTTTTTCTTCTAAGTCCCAAAAATTCCAGATCCAAGTGCTCGTGTTCATAGCCTCGTAACTTTGCATCCATAGCTCCGATTCATGCATATAGCATATCAAAATGTTCATCTCAGAGAGTACATCATTTCATTCCATTGCATAATTTTCATTTGAGTTCATCTTGATGCCCGAAATTCTGTTAGAAGAGGGCTACTTGAGATAATTGTCAGATCTGCTACTCCATTTAGGTTTTTGTCATTTTTGCCATGCTTAATGTGTGCATGATATGCCTGATGCTCTACATATGTTTTGTAAAGGGTTTTGTCGTCTTTCCAGAGGTGCAACCCATGTATTTTTGTGATGTGTGTGGTGACTAGCACAAGCTTGCAAAGTGGTGCACTTGGTAATTCTGTTTTCAGGGACTTAGCATTTCCATTAAGTCCTCGATCTGTTTATCTCATGATGCCATATGTTCATGTTGTTTCCTAGTGATCCGTGCCTCTTTTGAGGATGATCAGTAAGGATGTTTTGTTAATCTTGTAGTGCTCTATCCATCCATGTCTTTGTTTGCATTTATGGATCACCCTATCTTGAGTCAATCGAGCTCTACTTTTGCTACTTTGTGAATCTGGGCAGATTGTCAACTTGTTTGTAATTTTGCCGATGATGTTGTAGTTGATCCGTGCGTGCTATGCTTTTGTTATTACCATGTATAGCTTGCATTTTGTGTGTTCTTGATGGGTGTATGCTTAGTTTTGCATGACTTGCACCGTAGTGAGTGCATCGAGCTCGTAAACATGCCTACTTGATATCTGTTTTCAGCATGCTCTAGTTTTCACTAAGTCTGAAAACTGATTATGTTTTTGCTATGTTCACATGCTTGCAATTAAATTTTCTGATCCCTTTTGGCTCAAGGTCACTAAGGGACTTTTGTTAAGCTCTTTGAGTAGCTCCATGCCATGCTTTACTTTGCCATGTTCAGGTCCTGTATCATGTAGTTTTGTTGCTCCAAAGAGTGCTATCTGATCTGAAATTCCAGACAAGTGTTTATTTCACTAAGTCTGAGATCTGTTTGCCATATGCATTTTTTTGCCATGCTTGTTTGAACCTGTTAATGGATGAATTGGCCGTAGCTCAGTGCTAGACTTTTGTTAAGTATCATGAATGCATCCCTTCCATGTATTTTGTTGTCATGTTTGGGTGCTGTAGCATGTTCATCTCATTGCATTTAGATGGCTACTTGCTGTAAATCGTAGACCGGTGTCTTATTTGAATCGCTTGCCATTTCCAAACCGTAACTCCGATCCCGACGTTCTTTATATCGTTTTCAAGCGATTTCATCTCATCTTTCTAGTGGCACACTTGGATCTCCAAGTTGAGGCCAGGTTCTTGCATTTACTGTCATATCTTGCATATGCATCCCGCATCGCATCCCGCATAGCATATCATCATTGCATTATATTGTTTGATCCTTGCACGTGGTTGATTGTGTCCTTGTTGCTTGTTTGTCTTGTTTGGGTAGAGCCGGGAGACGAGTTCGCTAACGAGGAGCCCGTTGAGTTTGCTTTCGAGGATCCAGTCAACTCTGACAACTTTGCAGGCAAGATGATCATACCCTCGAAATCACCACTATCTTTGCTATGCTAGTTTGCTCGCTCTTTTGCTATGCCAATGCTACGATGCCTACCACTTGCTTTCAAGCCTCCCAAATTGGCATGTCAAACCTCTAACCCACCTTGTCCTAACAAACCGTTGATTGGCTATGTTACCGCTTTGCTCAGCCCCTCTTATAGCGTTGCTAGCTGCAGGTGAAGATTGAAGACCGTTCCTTGTTGGAATATTTATTTACTTGTTGGGATATCATTATATTGCCATGTTAATTTAATGCATCTATATACTTGGTAAAGGGTGGAAGGCTCGGCCTCTCGCCTAGTGTTTTGTTCCACTCTTGCTGCCCTAGTTTCCGTCATATCGGTGTTATGTTCCCGGATTTTGCGTTCCTTACGCGGTTGGGTTATAATGGGAACCCCTTGATAGTTCACCTTGATTAAAGCTTTTCCAGCAATGCCCAACCTTGGTTTTACCTTTTGCCACCTAGCCTCTTTTTCCCTTGGGTTTCCGGAGCCCGAGGATCATCTTATTTTAAACCCCGCCGGGCCAGTGCTCCTCTGAGTGTTGGTCCACCTGTCAGCTGCCGGTGGCCACTAGGGGCAACTCTGGGCTAGCCTACCCGTACCTAAGACAATCTGAGTATGCCCTGAGAAAGAGATATGTACAGATCCTATCGGGATTTGTCGACACATTTGGGCGGTGTTGCTGGTCTTGTTTTAACCTGTCGAAGTGTCTTGAAGAACCGAGATACCGAGTCTGATCGGAACGTCTTGGGAGGAGGTCTATTCCTTCGTTGACCGTGAGAGCTTGTCATGGGCTATGTTGGGACTCCCCTGTAGGGATTTGAACTTTCGAAAGCCGTGCCCGCGGTTATGGGCAGATGGGAATTTGTTAATGTCCAGTTGTAGATAACTTGAACCTTAACTTAATTAAAATGAATCAACTAAGTGTGTTACCGTGATGGCCTCTTCTCGGCGGAGTCCGGGAAGTGGACACGATGTTGGAGTAATGTTTGCGCATGTTGCTCTCTAGTTTCTCGCTCGCGCTTTGCCTCCTCTTCTCGCTCTCTTTTGCGAATAAGTTAGCCACCATATTTTGCTAGTCGCTTGCTACAGCTCCACTTATATTTACCTTGCCATACCTATAAGCTTAAATAGTCTTGATCGCGAGGGTGCGAGATTGCTGAGTCCCTGTGGCTCACAGATTACTATTACACCAGATGCAGGGCCTGATGATTCTGCTCCAGGAGACGCGTTTGAGCTCAAGTGGGGGTTCGACGAGGACTCTCAATGTTACTATGTTTCCTTTCCTGATGATCAGTAGTGGTGCCTAGTTGGGGGTGATCGGGACCGTGTCGCATTTTGGGTTCTCTTTTATTTTGGCGCTGTAGTCGGGCCATGAGTGTTTGGATGATGTAATGTTATTTATGTTCTTGATTGACGTGGCGAGTGTAAGCCAACTATGTTTTCTCCCCTTTATTATTTATATTACATGGGATGTTGTGAAGATTGCCTAACTTGCGACATATGCCTTCAATGCGATTATGTCTCTAAGTCGTGCCTCGACACGTGGGAGCTATAGTCGCATCGAGGGTGTTACAGGATCCTAGTTTTGGAGTTGGGATTTTTGGTTTTTCTTACGTGCGATGCAGGGAGCAGTCCGGGATAGTCGGCCGTAATGGCCACCATGGCATCATCGCAGCTTAACTGATAGAAATGCCGGTCTATCAGCTCCACGAATATAACCGGATCTTCTTGAAGTCCGGAGTCGAGGGCCCGGTCAGGGTCCTCTGGTTGTGGAGAAGGGCTGCTGACCTCCTTTATGGCTTTTCGCAGTTCCTGCCGCAAAGTGGCAAGGTGAATACTTACGACAAAGAATGCGGGAAAAATGGGAGCAGGGACATATAACTTACCCAGCTTAGAGGATTGTACATGGAGAATCCATCTCCTGGCTTGATGCGGGTGAACTCCTCTTCCTCACCCTTGAACAATTCAGACAAAATTTTCGCTAAAGCGGCAGCATTGTCCGGACCCTTACGCCCGCAGCGGGTGGCGTCATCCGCCCCATTATAACACCACAAGGGGTGCCCACGGTATTGAAGTGGTTGCACTCCCCGCATTATGCAAATCGACATAGCTTCGATTACTGTCAATCCTGATCGAGCCAATGCTTTAATTCGGTTCATCAGATAGAGGACTTCTCCATTGTCTTCCACCTGGGGGCTCCGTGGACACCAACTTCGGCGTTTCTTCATAGGAGCATTGTTGAACTCAGGAAGACCCCGCCGAACAAGGTCCGGAAGGGGAACGTCCTCCATATAAAACCATTCTGAAGGCCAGTCTTCGGGTGACTTCTTCGGAGTACCGGATAGGTATCCGGTATCGGCGATGCGCCATATTTTGGCTCCGCCCACTTGATAAAGTGACCCCCTCTGTGTGCGAGGGACGAGGCAAAATAGCCTTTTCCACAGCTCGAAGTGAGCCTCGCAGCCCAGGAACAACTCGCAGAGAGCCACATAGCCGGCGATATGTAGAATGGAGGCGGGGGTGAAATTGTGTAATTGGAGGCCGTAGAACTCCAGGAGCCCGCGGAGGAACAGATGAATTGGAAATCCGAGTCCCCTTAATAGATAGGGAACAAGGCAGACCCGTTCCCCGATAGAGGGACAGGGAAAACTCTCCGCTTGCTCCCCGCCATTATAGGTGGCAAGCCCGGCTCGAACGGGCACCATGTACGCCGGAGGGAGAAATCCCTTAGTCTGCAGTTCGACTAAACAATTGTGTGGGACTGAACACCTCTCCCAATCACCAGGCTTAGGGCTTCGGGGGCGGGAGGAGGAGCTGCGGAGGTCGGCCATGCTAGAATGGATCTTTCCGGAACGCGCTCTGATGGACTCTCGCTGGGGGAGGATGGTATGGATCGGATCTAAGGATCCCCATCCCTTTAATAGACAATTTATTTATCTGGCTAGGGGAGCAAATGTAAAAATGCCCTGGCGCCTCGTATTCATTCGACGCATGGGAGAAAGCCCTTATTGGGCACAGAAGCCAAGAGGTCCAAACGTTTAAGGGACCGGACACTGCTTTACAAACGTTCGAAAGATGGAGTAGAACCCGCCTTGCAATGCAGAAGACAATACTGTGCGTCGGACTCATCGTCATTGAAGCCTGGTTAGGGGGCTACTGAGGGAGTCCTGGATTAGAGGGTATCCGGACAGCCGGATTATATCCTTTGGCCGGACTGTTGGACTATGAAGATACAAGATTGAAGACTTCGTCTCGTGTCCGGATGGGACTCTACGGAGGGTTTTAGTCCATAGGACAACATACAATCATACCATAGGCTAGCTTCTAGGGTTTAGCCTCTCCGATCTCGTGGTAGATCAACTCTTGTAATACTCATATCATCAAGAATAAATCGAGCAGGACATAGGGTTTTACCTCCATCAAGAGGGCCCGAACCTGGGTAAAACATCATGTTCCCTGCCTCCTGTTACCATCCGCCTTAGACGCACAGTTCGGGACCCCCTACCCGAGATCCGCCGGTTTTGACATCGACAAAGGGCCATCCTCTTCGACTACAAAGACGAGCACAAACCTCTTCAACAACATGAAGATGGTGCCCATATTAGACTCATACTCCGAGTCAAGCTACACGACCGCACATGAGACCTTATCTTTGGTCTCAGAGGAGAGTGATGATGTGCCGTCTTCGGTCTTCATCCACGGCTACGACTACGACATGATTGAGCATGGAGACGTTTGCATCTACATCTCTCTAACACCCACATATGTCGAGATGCCCCAATTGCCATGTGAGGAGAGCCACCAGCCCATGCGTGACATGAGTGACTCCACCATACGTGACATTGAGAGCATTTCCTATGAGAGGATGAGTGTGACCACCACTAGCCCCACACTTGAGAGCACGCCACACATCCTATGTAAGGTTGAGATCCATTTGAGTGACTCCACCAACCATATGGGTGAGAGCATCCATGAGGGAGTGAGTGAGCCACAACACTTAGTGAGTGAGGTAGTTGATACGGCATGTGAGGCCACTTTGATTTCTAATGACTTAACCTCTACTCCTAGTGTGTTTTCTTCTTTGGTGCTAGATCTCCTACATGACTACATGCCTATCCTCGGCGAGTCCATACCTCCAATGGAGACGACGATGGCCATGGTGGACGATGATGCACCTCCCACATGGTTCCATCATGATGAAGATGAACACGACACGGTCTTCGACACCTCACCTACAACACATGAGCGATGCTCCAAAGGTAACATAGGTGATGGTGCTTCTCTTGTCCCACTAGTGAACTATCTCACCAATGATTGCTTGGATGATGTTGATCCACCTATTCCCAGGCTTCATGCTAGTGCGAATTCTTCATGTCATGACTTACCAATTTATGATGGATATGATGATGATCATATTGATTTGCCTAGTTGTGATGCTATGCTCCATACGATAGCATGTGAAAATTCTGTTGGTCACATCATGTTTGACAATCCTTTAAAGTTGTCATATGCTATGAGTGAGATCTCCCATATTGCATCATTTCAATCTCAACATAGTAACTATGCATGCCCCATTAAAATCAACCCCATTTTCACTTATGGCATAGATGACAAGATGATGGTTATTGGCTTTTGTTTTTCATGTGGTGATATTGCCATGCTTCCTTTACATGATTTGCGCAATTCATCTACTATGCCATGCCATGATCACAATATTCCAAATATGCATTGTTTTGGATGTTGTCAATATTCTCCATGTGATGTTTCTACTAATGATCATGTGGAGGCCCCCATAGTTTCCTCATACATATTAGGAGATTTTGATGCATTCCATAATTTGCATTATTCTCATAATTGCTTGCACCATATGCATTCCATGAATAACAATGCTCTAGATATTTCTCATGATGCATTACACAATTTGAGTCTCCATTATGCTTTACATAACAACAAACCTATCATGATGGATGACATGTTTCTATATCACGCATCACATTTATTTGAGCATTGGATATTTTGTGCTAACCAACACAAGCACGTGCGCATCATGATGGATGATGTGTACATATACCATGCACACACAATTTTCCCTTTGTCTTTGTTTTGTGTAGGTACTCACGTATACTCGTCAATCTCTCATTCCCAAGAGTTGACGAAACGAGCTCTTGAGAGCAACGGCGATTTGGGATCCCGTGGACTACCTTTACCACCATTCCATTCGCGCAAGAACTACGTGCATCTCTTTCACTTCGCTCTCACACGGCTATGGGCTATTTACCATTTGGCACGTTATGCCCATTTTCTCGTGTTCACTTTGCATGTTATGCCTCTTTACATGATTTTGCTTGCATTTGTGACCCACGATTGCATTTACCCATGATTCACTATTATGCTACTCCTATGTGTATTTGCATGCTTGGTGGAGATCCTCGTTGCTATTGCGATGTTTATCATGTGCCTCATGCTATTGATCCTTGTTGTGTTGGAAGAGTCATTATATACCATTGCTATTTGCATATGGCCTCTCGCCAATACATTGATGATATTTTGCTCATATCTTGCCTTCATGCTTGTGATATGTCTTGTGCATTATTCATGACCACCATTTGCACACATGACAAGCTTGACAAGATTCCCTCTAGTATGTTGCATCTTCGCACTACTATCTCACACCACTTGATTGCTATGATTGCTTGCTTTGTTGCATCACCCATGTTCCTTTCTTACTCGCTTTCTTGGGTTGATGACATATATATTCATGCCTCTCACATGATACATCTTGTTCATTGTCGGTTGCCTCCAATTGTTGCATCTATGATTATTGATGTTGGAGACTTGGACACTTTACTTGTGATGCATGCTTGCTTGATTGCACCTATTATATTTGGTTGTTCTCGCATCATATGCCTCCATACTATGAAATGCTCCCTTACCCTTTCCTATGATGAGCATGATGCATACACTTGTTGGGTATTTTACCACATGAATGATAGGTTTTGCATTTCCGCTAACCTCATTTGTTTTTCCGAGTGTTTGTCATGTTCTTTCATTTTGAAGGATCCCGTCATGAGACAATTTGGTTATGTGAAGGCGTACACGATGTGCGACACCAACATTTTCGACATTCTCATAAAGGTGAACTCCTTCCCTTTGAGCCATCCTCAAATACGCATATTGGATGGGTCACTCTTTCATTGTTGTTTCCTTCTTGTTGTCTACATGATACATCTCGTGAGCGGAGGAGCGACATTGAAGATTGGCTCTATGGACCTTCACATTGAGGAGCACTTGGACTTATTGGATGCACCTTCGAACCTCCACTCATGCCCCGACATCGAGAATTGGTACACCAACACCTCCATATGTGTTGATTGTGCTCACACATGTCATGCTTGATGGACATATCATACACATGGCAAATTTGTATCTTATGCATGGATTGACTCACATTATGATTGCCTTGTTGCATCTTGTATTCCCATGTCATCCATGATATATGAGCTTGTGCATTTCCTTAGCAAATTTGTTGTGATCTTCCTTGATGGCATATTTATACATCATCATCAAATTGCCCACCATCAATTGTGATAGAGGCAAAGGTGTCCCGTCTTTCCATGAGATGGTGGCTATTGTTTTGGAGGAAGTCCACTTTGATGATACGACTATGAATGTGCGAGGACGTCGCACCTTAGCAATCGCTAAACCAACTCCAAGAGGTTATTGACCACGCCGGAGCATGATCAACCTGACCACGAAGTCTGTTTCCTGCAGGAAAACGAAGAACAAGCAAGAAACTAAGGTTGCAATCTGGATATTGCGAATATAAGATGAAAGCTTTATTGATCAAGGTGGGGATCTGTGACGCCTTTGTCTGGTCGTTGAACACAATTGAAGTATGCGAAGTTGCAGCTATGGCGAACTTTATTCTAAACAAAACCCAAAGTCTAAACGACACCCTAAGGGCTCTATATATGGAGGAAGAGGGGTGGATTTCGTGGCCCTTGGAGGAGGGGTCCGAAACCAACCCTAACTCTTGTTTCCCCACACATACGGACTCTAAAAACAGACTATACTTAAGTATTTCGAAAATACATGGGCCTGGCCCAATAATAAGGTGATGCAGCACCTAGAATAGCCTCTGGACGAAATTTATGAAGTGGCATCTTGTATATTTCGTCCAAGGCTTCAAGCACTCCTTATGGTGGCTTCAAAGTCCTGAAATCATCACTTCTAACTCCGTTCTTGATCCCCTTGTGCATGCCATCATCTCCATGCTTGAACTTGCTCCAAGGTTCATCTTTCTTGTCCAAACTAGGCCCTTCATTTGTAAGCAAAACAAATGTATCTAATTTAGGCAGCATCATATTCTCATGAACATTAGAATCGTTACTAAGAAATGAAAGTACATGATAATTCAATTGGCGCGCGAGCTCTAGTAATTGGTCCAGTATGTCTAGAAACGGGGGCTGTGGGTGTAACAATGGCATTGATGTCCTCATCATCCACCCCTTCTTGAAATGAAGTCGTCCTCGACTAAAGCTCATCCTCCTCACCCAAATAAGGCTTCAAATCTGCAATGTTAAAAGTGGGACTAACCCCAAAATCTGCAAGCAGCTCAAGTTTATATGAATTATCATTTATTTTCTCTAACACCTTGAAGGACGAGTAGCACGTGGCATTAGCTTTGATTTGCACAAATTAGGAAATCTATCCTTACACAAATGTAACCAAACAAGATCTCCAGGTGCAAATACAACATGTTTTCTACCCTTATCTCCAGCAAGTTTATATTTAGCATTCATATGCTCAATGTTTTCCTTAGTTAACTCATGCATTTTAAAAATCAATTCAACACGTTATTTAGCATCAAAATTAACCTTCTCAGAAGATGGAAGAGGCAACAAATCAATAGGTGCACGAGGTAAGAAACCATACACAATTTCGAAAGGGCACATCTTAGTAGTAGAATGCAGTTAACGATTATAAGAAAATTCAATATGAGGCAAGCATTCTTCCCACATTTTCTTATTATTCTTCTAAACAACCCTAAGCATAGTAGACAATGTCCTATTGACTACTTCAGTTTGTCCATCAGTTTGGAGGTGACAAGTAGTACTAAAAAGCAGTTTAGTCCCCAACTTAGCCCATAAACATCTCCAAAAGTGGCTAAGAAATTTAGTATCATGATTTGAAACAATAGTATTTGGCACACCATGCAAGCGAATAACTTCACGAAAGAACAAATCAGCAACATTAACATCATCATTGCTTTTATGACATGGTATAAAGTGTGCCATTTTCGAGAACCTATCCACGACAAAAAATATGCTATCCCTCCCCTGCTTTGTTCGAGGTAAACCTAAAACAAAGTCCATAGATATATCCTCCCAAGGAACACTAGGTACAGGCAAAGGCATATATAAACCACAAGGATTGAGTTGTGACATAGCTTTTTGACATGTAGTGCAACGAGCAACAAAACGCTCAACATCCCATCTCATCTTTGGCCAAAAGAAATGTGTAGCAAGTATATCATCCATCTTCTTGATGCCAAAGTGTCCCATTAATCCTCTTCCATGCGCCTCCTGCAACAACGAAAGACGAACGGAGCTAGCTAGAATGCATAGCTTGTTAGCACGAAACACAAATCCATCGTTAAGAACGAACTTGTTCCAAGTTCTCCCTTCCTTACAATTCTGCAACACATCTTTAAATTCAGCATCATGCACATATTGTTCTTTGATGGTCTCCAAACCAAATATTTTAAAGTCAAGTTGTGAAAGCATAGTATAACGACGAGACAATGCATTAGTAATAATATTTTCTTTACCCTTCTTGTGTTTAATGACATAAGCGAAAGTCTCAATGAATTCAACCCATTTATCATGTCTACGGTTCAGTTTTGCTAGACTTTTAATGTGTTTCAAAGATTCATGATCAGAATGTATAACAAATTCCTTGGGCCATAAATAATGTTGCCATGTTTATAAGGTCCGAACAAGAGCATATAATTCTTTATCATAAGTAGAATAGTTCAGACTAGGCCCACTCAATTTTTCAGAAAAGTATGCAACAGGTTTGCCATCTTGTAATAACACACCTCCTAATCCAATTCCACTAGCATCACATTCAAGCTCAAAAGTCTTATTAAAATTAGGAAGTTGGAGTAAAGGAGCATGTGTCAACTTATCTTTCAATACCGTGAAGCCTTCTTCCTGTGCGGTACCCCAAACAAAAGGCACATCCTTCTTTGTAAGCTCGTTGAGAGGTGCAGCAATGGTGCTGAAATCTCTCACAAAACGCCTATAGAAACCAGCGAGGCCAAGGAAACTCCTCACTTGTGTGACCATTTTGGGTTGCCGCCAACTTTCAATAGCTTCAATCTTGGCTTCATCAACTTCAATTCCCTGTGGAGTAACAATATAGCCAAGAAAAGATACTCAGTCGGTGCAAAAGGTGCACTTTCCAAGGTTACCAAACAAACATGCATCACGTAGAGCAATAAAAACAGCACATAAATGTTCCAAATGTTCCTCCAAAGATTTGCTATAAATCAATATGTCATCAAAGTAAACTACCACAAAACATCCAATGAAAGCACATAAAACTTCATTCATTAATCTCACGAAAGTACTAGGTGCATTAGTTAACCCAAAAGGCATGACTAACCACTCATATAATCCAAACTTAGTTTTAAATGTTGTTTTCCATTCATCTCCCAATTTCATACGAATTTGATGGTATCCACTACGCAAATCAACTTTGGAGAATATTGTAGATCCACTCAATTCATCAAGCATATCATCTAGCCTAGGAATAGGATGACGATAACGAATAGTAATATTATTAATGCCTCTACAATCAACGCACATACGCGACGTACCATCCTTTTTCGGCACTATAATGATAGGAATAGCACAAGGACTAAGGGATTCACGTATATAACCTTTGTCGAGCAGTTCTTGTACTTGACGCATAATCTCCTTCGTCTCCTTTGGATTGGTATGGTATGGTGCACGGTTGGGTAGCGATGCACCGGGAATTAAGTCAATTTGATGCTCAATCCCTCGAATAGGTGGTAATCCCGGTGGCACGTCTTGTGGGAAGACGTTAGTGAACTCCTGCAAAATGTTCGTGACAGCAGGGGGCAAAGAGGAAGGCACGTCCTCGAATGAAAATAATGCCTCTTTGCACACAAAAGCATAGCAAACAGATTTGCTGAAATCTAGCTCATCAATATCAGATTTTGTGGCAAGTAAACATGCACTTTTCAATTTAATTTCAGAAACAACACTAGATGGTTTATTATTAGGTTTCATTTGTTGCTCAAATTCTTTTGCCACAATCTGATTTTCACTCTTATTTTTCTCCTATTTTGATTTATTAGCTCTATTAATATCATCTTTCAAAATGGATTCAGGAGTCATAGGAAGCAAAGTAATATGTCTATCCTTATGAACAAGAGTATATTGATTATTTCTACCATGGTGTACAGAATTTTTATCAAATTGACATGGTCTACCAAGTAATAAGGAACATGCTTGCATGGGTACCACATCACAATCAACATAATTAGCATATGTAGAGATACTAAAATGCACACGAACAGTACGTGTTACCTTAACCTTGATGCTGTTGTTGAACCATTGGATGTAGTAAGGATGTGGATGCGGTCTTGTGGTGAGAGAGAGCTTCTCCACCATCTCCATGCAAGCCAAGTTGTTGCATCTCCCTCCATCTATGATGACGCGAACAGAATGTTCCTTCACAACTCCCTTTGTATGGAACAAATTATGCCTCTGATTTTGCTCAGCTTGTGTAACTTGCACACTCAAAACATGTTGAGCAACTAAACATTCATACCTGTCAGCATCTTCAGCAGCCATGTATTGCGTCTCATGAATAGAATCATCTCCACCGTGTTCTTCATGTGTAATAAGAGCCAAAGTCTCCTCACCATAGTCACTAGCAGACTCATACCCACCATCCTCAGTAACAATCATCAGATGCTGAGATTTGCATTCTCTCGCAAAATGTCCTCTTCCCTTACAACGAATACAAATAATATCACTTGTGTGCCCTATTGATGCCATGGAAGAAGAAGAGCTCTGCGCAGGCCCAGCAGGTGTGCTCTTGGCAGATAGTGGTGGTTGTGCCTGTTTTCTTGTATCACGACTGGAGGTGGCACCTGATGGAGGGGTTGGTCCAGTCGAAGTAGAGGATGCACGTGGTGTCCATGATGAAGATCGATCTGTAGTAAAGTTAGTTCGCGCCAATGCCTGTCGATCATGCACTTCACGTTCAGCTTTACAAGCAAGATGGAATAAACGAGTGATATTAGTATACTCCTTATACTTTAGAATGGTCTGAATCTCTCTATTTAATCCAGCCATAAAATGTGCAAGCATAGCTTCATTCTCCTCAACAATACCACATCTAATCATGCCAGTTTGTAATTCCTCATAATATTCTTCTACAGAATTTTTTCCTTGTCATAAACGCTGCAATTTTGTAGTAATTCACGTTGATAATAAGGTGGAACCAAACGAGTACGCATAGAAGCTTTCAAAGTAGGCCAAGTAGCTGGAATGGCATATAATCTACAATGTTCAAACCACCAAACACATGAAAAACTAGTGAAAGCACAAACAACAGCAGGAACACGTGTCTCCTCAGGATATTGTAAACATGTAAAATGTTGTTCAGTTTCTAACTCCCAAGTAAGATATATATCAGGAACATATCTACCCTCAAAAGGTGGAATATTCAATTTCAGTTTAGGAAGATGGTTATGATCTCGTACCTCAGGTGGTGGTGGAGCCCTACCGTTGCGATGATATGCATGAGGACGACCTGGTGGTGGTGCTGGTGGTTGCACGTAGTTCTAATTTTGATCAACCTAATCCTCGTAATGGTCCTCTATCTCTGAAGTAGCAGCGGGAGCTATAGAAGCACCAATAGTAGGTACAACAGCACCAGAAGTTTGACCATGCTCAATGGGAACGCGCTATGCTCGTCCCACTTGATTTGGAAGACGATGTTGTTGTTGTTGTTGTTGTAGAGGTGCGACAGGTGCAGCGGGCGGTGGAAGACACGCGAGCAATTCATTAAACTTGTTATCGACCTTTGTTTCAAACACCTTCTCAATGCCATCTATCTTCTCCATGGCCTCTTCAAATCTATTTAGCACATCTTCCACCTGTCCACTCATCATTTGCTGAAACTTATCATGTAACTCTTTGTTTTTCATGTTCTCCCAGTCTGTCTCGTCGGCTTGTGATCCTGCCATGGTTAGCAGCAATAGAAACACACAAGAATATGATCCTACAGACTAATAGGAAGTGGTGGTGATGGTGTGGTGGACAGTCACACATCCGTCAAGAGAATCTCAAATTCTTACCAGTTCTTAGCAAGCAGCAGGTGGTGATCAGCAACCGTTGTAGTCAAAACTCTCAAAGCTTGGATAGAGCGATTACTAGGGAGAGTCAAACACACGATGTAGATGTATGTGGAGCTGGGAAGGCTTATAATATGGTAGCAAAAAGGGTCAGCAATAATTAATTCAGAGATGCAAAGTTGAATAAACGCTCAATCACGGTACTGTGCTGGTCCTAGGCTAGACTGTGCTAGAGACGCGAGCCTAGAACACTAACAAAATCATGGCGTTGCACATAAACAAGGGAGGAGCACGCTCTGAATTTCTTTCTTTTTTGCACTTTTTTCCTCTTTTTTTTGCTCCCTAACAATTTTTTTCAAAAAAGTCTAAAATGGTCTAAAAACTGCCTAGCCAGATTTTTTTTGGAGTTTGGAACTATTTTTTCTACTGCGGGTAGCACGGAATCTCGGGAATCCTACTCGGTCACGACTTGAAGTATCGTGTGATCTAGAACTCGAAAGCAAGGCAACAAATACTGGACTCGGACTAGTGGCGGAGATGAATCTGGTGAAACTTGGACTGGTGGCGAATAAGGATGGCAATGGGTCGGGTTTGGATCGGGTTGAACAATCTCAAATCCATATCCTTGTCCATGAAGAAAGTCTTTACCCGCCCATGAAAAAATCCATGGGTGAAAAATTGTGTCCATGTCCAAATTTGATGGATATCCATACCCATTGGATATCCATTGGGTCCTCTCGAGACATATAAATAAGACATAACACAATATTAACATAAACTCTTCCATTCTTCACCTCGTGGTAGGCTAGGCTTCACTTATGGTAAATCAACATCCACTAACAACCTAAGATCATTTAGTATTTTTCTAACAGATGAGAATGACGAGTCATTTAAGGAGGAGGTAAAAATAAGGGAAGGGGTGTTGGATTATGTTACAGAGGGGATTGAATGTCAACTAAAAAAGTTACGATGGGGATTGTGTAATTTCTTATGCATGTTTTAGATAAAAAAAGTGTAAAATTGTTGTGGGACATATGACCGTGGGGCAGGGATAGCAGATTTCCCCATTAAGTCATACTATCAGGTCGGGTTTGGGTATATCCATGGGTACAAGATTATATCCATGCCCTATCCACGAACAATCAGGTTGGGTTTGGGCGCCGCCCATGGACACAAAAGCATATCCAAACCCTATCCATTCGGGTCGGATATCCGTGGATATCCATGTCCATGGATAAAATTGCCATCCTTAGTGGAGAATATATGTAGGGCGGTGGAACACGGACTGGTGGCGAATCTGTGATGGAGGTGGACTCGGATTATCGTGATGGCGGTGAATATGTGGTATATGGTAGCGGCGATGACGATGGTGGTATATGGAAGCGGTGATGACGATGGTGGTATATGGCAGAGGTGATGACGCTGGTGGTATATGGCAGCGGTGATGATGATGATGATGCGGCGGCGTGAAAACTTGTGAACAGAACTTGAAACTCTAAAGGACTAGACAATAAGACCAGCAACTAGACACGATGATGCAACCACAAACTCAACAATGCAAAACACTAAAAAGATTGTGCAAAGGCTCAGATTGGTTCGGATATGATGAACTAACCCGAATTTTTTTGGCTTTTTCGTGGACTATAGGTTTGAAGAGCAGACTCGATCTAAACTACAAAAAACTGTAAAATCTCACCGAGCAACCTGGAATCTGATACCACTTGATAGAGGCAAAAGGTGTCCCATCTTGCGATGAGATGGTGGCTATCGTTTTGGAGGAAGTCGACTTTGATGATCCGACTACTAACGTGCAAGGACGTCACGCCTTAGCAATCGCTAAACCAACTCCGAGAGGTTATTGACCACGCCGGAGCATGATTAACCTAACCACGAAGGTCTGTTTCCTGTAGGCAAACAAAGAACAAGCAAGAAAAGATTGCAATCTGGATATTGCGAATATAGGATGAAAGCTTTATTGATCAAGGTAGGGTTCTGTGACGCCTTTGTCTGGTCGTTGAACACAAACGAAGTACGCGAAGTTGCAGCTATGGCAAACTTTAATCTAAACAAAACCCAAAGTCTAAACGACGCCCTAAGGGCTGTATATATGGAGGAAGAGGCGGGGATTTCGTGGCCCTTGGAGGAGGGGTCCGAAACCAACCCTAACTCTTGTTTCCCCACACATACAGACTCTAAAAACAGCCTATACTTAAGTATTTCGAAAATACATGGGCCTGGCCCAATAATAAGGTGACGCAGCACCTAGAATAGCCTCTAGACGAAATTTATGAAGTGGCATCTTGTATATTTCGTCCAAGGCTTCATGCACTCCTTATGGTGGCTTCAAAGTCCTGAAATCATCACTTCTAACTCCATTCTTGATCCCCTTGCGTATGCCATTATCTCCATGCTTGAACTTGCTCCACAGTTCATATTTCTTGTCCAAACTAGGCCCTTCATTTGTAAGCAAAACAAATGTATCCAATTTAGGTAGCGTCATATTCTCATGAACATTAGAATTGTTACCAAGAAACAAAAGTACCTGATAATTCAATTGGCATGCGCGAGCTCTAGTAATTGGTCCAGTATGTATAGCAACGGGGGCTATGGGTGTAACAATGGTTTTGATGTCCTCATCAAATTGCATGATAGCATAATCATATTGAGCATCCATTGCCATATTCATGCTATTAATAAACCGTCTCACTATGACATCATTTTGCACCGTGGTTGCATTGATCATATTTACAATACATTTGTGTGCACAATGAATGCTTTTGCTCCCATGAATGCTTTACATATCATTTAACATATTTTGTATAAGCGTCATGTGTCTTGCCACGCACAATCTTGCCGAACAGACTCATACTTACTTGAAGGACACTTTGTGTGCGCTAACCATTGTATTTCCATGTGTCGCTTGTGTTTGCTCTTTTTGCATGTCTATCACATCGGAGACACCTTGGAGTACTTGGATTGCACAATGCTTTCAATTGCGTCCAACTACAAGTCCGTCCATGATAACCGTTCCCATGGCGATGATGACCACGATCCTAGGTCGGATCTTTCCCAAGAGGGGGAGATGATGCGGAGCATCCCACATTCATCCCCATGTACACTCCGACTACTCTCCAAGCCGCAAGAGGACATATGACGAGACCTCGAACATACGCCATTGGACACAAGGTGAACTCGCTCCTCTCCGAACTTTCACTTTCTACATGTGAGACATGGCTACTACCTGCAACCTGTGTGCTATGCATGATCAGGTACTTAGAGGAAAGCCACGGAGCCACCACATCCAACGGACGAGCTAGCGAGGATGCCAAGTACAAGGACCAAGAGAAGAAGCTGCCCGAAGTCTTCAGCCACCGGACGACCGGGCAACGCCGGATATCCGATGCCTGGGCACTCATCCAGCAAGAAGGGCCAGCCAACGGAAGCTACAGTGGCCGGACGTCCGACAAGTACCGGACGTCCGACACACTCCAGCGACCGGACGTTCGACCGTCTCTGGAAATCCGGCGCCACCTCAACTAAGCCAAAACACCGGACGTTTGACAAGTATCGGACGACCGGACCCTCGCGAGCCACCGGACGTCCGGTACCTGTCGGATGACCGACGCCTGTATGTGCATAGAGATCGGGCCCAAGGCCCACATATCCCCCACTTACCCCTTCACGTCCCTAGACTATAGATACTCCTCCACCTCCTCCTAGTTAGGGTTAGCGTTGTGATAGCTCATATTAGAGATAACGCCTCGCTCATCCATATGGATCTACTCCACAAGAGAGACAACGGCCTCTACGAAGAAGATCCACCTTGGATTCAAGACCCCTCACAGGAAGATCCCCTCGTGGATTCAAGACCTCCTCATGGAGAAGAATCGGTTACCTATGTATCATCCTTTGTTGGATTCGGATCATGTATCTCTTTGTGTTTCAAGGATCTAGCACATGTGTTATCGTTCTTGTTGGTTTGAGTGATTCTCTCGTGTTTCCCCTCGTGTTCTTCGTGTTCTTCGCGGGATCCGCTCCTTTCGTGAAAGATCGGCCCCTAGGGTTTCCACCCTACATCACTTTGCCAAGGCAATTACTCTAGTGTTGTCACAAAAGATTTTTATTGGACCCGATGCACTGGGTATTACGCCCAGATCGAATATGAACTCCTTCATCCAGACTCCTTCATGAGCTGCTTCTGAAGCAGCTATGCACTCCGCTTCACATGTAGATCCAGCCACGACGCTCTTCTTGGAACTGCACCAACTGACAGCTCCACCATTCAATATAAATATGTATCTGGTTTGTGACTTAGAGTCATCTGAATCAGTGTCGAAGCTAGCATCGACGCAACCATTTACGACGAGCTCTTCGTCACCTCCATAAATGAGAAACATCTCCTTGGTCCTTTTCAGGTACTTCGGGATGTTCTTGACCGATGTCCAGTGATCCACTCCTGGATTACTTTGGTACCCCCGTGCCAAACTTATGGCAAGGCACGCATCAGGTCTGGTACATAGCATAGCATACATGATAGAACCTACGACTGAGTCATAGGAAATGATTTTCATTTTCTCTCTATCTTCTACAGTGGTTGGGCTTTGAGTCTGACTCAATTTCACACCTTGTAACACAGGCAAGAACCCTTTCTTTGACTGATCCATTTTGAACTTCTTCAAAACTTTATCAAGGTATGTGCTTTGTCAAAGTCCTATTAAGTGTCTCGATCTATCCCTATAGATCTTGATGCCCAATATATATGCAGCTTCGTCGAGGTCTTTCATTGAAAAATTCTTATTCAAGTATCCTTTTATGCTATCCAGAAATTCTATATCATTTACAATCAATAATATGGCATCTACATATAATATCAGAAATTCTATAGAGCTCCCACTCAACTCTTGTAAATACAGGCTTCACCATAAGTCTGTATAAAACCACATGCTTTCATCACCTCATCAAAGCGTATATTCCAACTCCGAGATGCTTGCACCAGTCCATAGATGGATCACTGGAGCTTGCACACCTTGTTAGCACCTTTAGGATTGACAAAACCTTCTGGTTGCATCATATACATCTCTTATTTAAGAAATCAATTAAGGAATACAGTTTTGACGTCCATTTTCTAGATTTCATAATTATAAAATGCGGCAATTACTAACATGATTCGGACTGACTTAAGCATCGCTCCAGGTGATAAAGTCTCATCGTAGTCAACTCCTTGAACTTTTTGAAAACCTTTCGCGACAAGTCGAGCTTTGTAGATGGTGACATTACCATCATGTAGCGCCCAAGATGCGACTCTATCCCAATCACGTGACGAACTCATGAATGGGGCGCAACTGCATTTTGAGCAAGGTGGATATCATTACAACATACCATGTACCGAATAGATGAGAATACAACATAAAGGCTTACACTCGCCACAAGTTACAACATGAATACAACATTTCATCAATACATACCAATCATCGTACAGAAGAGCAGGATCCAACTACAGAGGAAACCAAACGAAAAGAAGAATGACATCCACCCTGCTAAACCCAGGCTCCCCGACCCGGAACCTATCCCTTGATCAATGAAGAAGTAGAAGAACTCCAACACAAGGAAGCATCGCTCTCACGTCAGATCATCACATTACCTATACCTACAACTATTGTTGTAGTAATCTGTGAGCCACGAGGACTCAGCAATCCCATTACCATGGGTATCAAGACTAGCAAAGCTTAACGGGTATGGAATGGATAGGTGGTGAGGCTGCAGCAAGCGGCTAAGCATTGTATGGTAGCTAACTTACGGGTACAAGAATAAGATGAGAAACTACGCAACGGTCGCAAACTAGTAATGATCAAGAAGTGATCCTAAATTACTTACTGTCAAACATAACCCAACTGTGTTCTCTTCTCGAACGCACTCGAAAAGAGACAGTCACGGTTACGCACGCGGTTGGTGTATTTTAATTGAGTTTAGTTCAAGTCCACTACAAGCGAATATTAACAAATTCTCATCTGCCACATAACCATGGGCACGGCTCTCAAAATTTTAAACCCTGCAAGGGTGTCCTAACTTAGCCCATGACAAGCTCATGATCCGCGGAGACAATCCTCCATCGCGGGACATCCGATCAAACTCAGGATCCCGGTGCACAAGACATTTCGACAATGGTAAAACAAAACCAACAAGACCTCCCGATGTACCGACCTAGCCCGATAGGAGTCGCACGTATCTCGTTCTCAGGGTACACCGGATGGGAAAGACATCAAGTTGGCTGAGACCCTGTTGCCCAGGGGGCGCTGGACATCGCCCGTTTTGGACCAACACTCATGAGGAGCATTGGCCCCGAGTGGGGGGGGGGTTGATTAAGAGACCTCGGGGGCTGGCAGGTCCCTATGCAAGTTTTTTGTTGTCATTAGGCAAATGGTAAAACCAATGTTGGGCCTTGCTGGAAGAGTTTTATTCAAAGCGAACTATCAAGAGGGGCCCATAAACCCTCATCGTGTTAGGGACGCAAAATCAAGGAACATAACACCGGTATGACGAAAACTAGGGTGGCATGAGTGGAACAAAACACCAGGCAAAAGGCTGAGCCTTCCACCCATTACCAAGTATATATGTGCATTAATTAAATAATAGATATTGTGATATCCCATGATATCCATGTCCCAACATGGAACAACCTGCAACTGCACCTGCAATTAGCAATGCTATAAGAGGGGCTGAGCAAAGCGGTAACATAGCCAAACAATGGTTTGCTTAGATGGTGGAAAAGGTAGGCTATCATGGCAATTTGGGACGCTTGATAAACAAGTTGTAGGTACCGCGACATAGTGATAGCATCGAGACAACTAGCATAGAAAAGATAGTAGTGAGATCCAAGGTGACAGTCACCTTGCCTGAAATCCCGCTAGGAAGAAGATCATGTCCATGAAGTAGACGAACCAACATAGTCGAATGAATCCTCACAATCGCAACGTAACCGAAACTATAGAGAAGAAGCACAACCGGAAAGAAGCAAACAACATGGTAAACCAACAAGCATAATCATGGCATGATGCACAATCAAGTATGATGCATGTCCCGCTTAATGAGGCATGGCATGGCAAAGTGCACAAACAACACTACAAGTTAAGTGGAGCTCAATATGTAACGAGTTGCATATTGGCGAAACACCACATTCAATTATTTAGTTCACTCTTGTTTATGCATATGACAAGATTAAATGTTGGTTAACATGGAAAGAGGTGAAGCATAATTAAGCTAACTATTTAGGAAATTTTAAATAAGGTCGGAAATAACAAACAACAATTCCGGAAAATCCCCATATATATATTTTGAATTTGGTACTATTCTGCCCTAAACCATATTTTTAGAGTTGTTAAACATGCAAATTAATGCCACCGTGTTAATCTATGCATTTTTCTACCCCATTTACATATAAATATTATTAAATTCGAAGCTACAATTATTTAGATATTAAATAAATCATTTTAGCATGGCATTTAACAAATTAAATGCAAACACCACATTCAAAACATTTTAAACATGGATGAAAGTAGCATGTTATGAAACTAGATGAAATTCTAAGCATTTTACATATATATAACATTTTAATTTGATGCATTGTTTGTGAGATATTAAATGCATCAAGTATGAGGGTTTTCTGTAAAACAGTAAATCACTGCATAGTGCTAAAACCGCAGGAACTGAAAAAAAACTAGTCGGGCCAAATCTGGGACGAGCCCAACAGATGGAAAAAAGGAGGCACTAGGGGTTGCCTCACCATGGGCCAAGGCCCAAGTCGGTGGAGAGGAGCCTGGGCAAGCCGGGAGACGATGTTGGGCCGCAGGTCAACACGAGTGACCGGGCGCGTCGTCCACCTCCCTCGAACAAAGCAGAGGCGGCAGGGAACTTGGCACGGCGCCTTCAGGGGATGCAAGGGCGCTCGTCCGGTCGCACGAGCAGAGGAAACGAGCGGGCGAGCTCGGGGTCACGAGATGGAGCAGGGATCCGGCAAAACTAAGGAGGCGGTGGCCCCGGCTCCTATAGCAAAACGACGATGAGGCGGAGAGTCAGCAGCAGTGCGGCCCGAGGAAAAGAAAGGGGCAAGGAGATGCGGCGAAGGAGCTCACTAGCAGCTCCGGTCAGCGGGAGGACCTCCCAGTGAGGTGAGAATGCCATGGTGTTGTGACCTGCGAGAGAGACCGATGAGGTGAAGAAGAAGAACCAGAGGATATCCAGCGAGGTTGCTGCTCACCGGCGGACGGACGGGGGGAGGTCGGGGACGGCTCATTTTGGCTGGAGACAAGGCCTTGGGCGGCAGCGAGGGGAGTTCCGGCAGCGTCGGTTCCCTGTGGAAGAAAGACAGGGAGGGAGCATTCAGAGAAGAAGAGAGCAGAGAAGGAGAAGGAAGCAAGGGCACGGCCTTGGCTGTGGTCTATGCTGCGCCGGGCGTGCTCGGGTGCTCCTCCCTAGCGGGTGCCCCGCGGTGACATGACACAGGGGAGGACGAGGCAGGTAGCTCGGTGGTCTGGCGTGGTCGAAGGCGCACGTGTGACGAGGTGGAAGAAGGTTGTGAGGAGGCATGGGCACGGAGGAGCTCCACTCCTCTAGATCGAACAGGGAGGAGGAGGTGCTCGATGCTGTTGCTGGAAGGTGGTTTGGTGTGGATGGATCGGGGTGTAACACCCCGAGACCGATGTGCCAGGTGTCCTCCAGTTATTCACTGTTCTTGCCTTGTCATTTGCTTGCGTGTTGCATTTTATCATGTCATCATGTGCATTGCATTATCATGTTTTCAAAACTTGCATCCGTCCCAGTCTCCTCATTCCTTCCGTTGTCCGTCCTGAGCCCAGACGCACTTGCACACGCCCGCGGCATGTCCGAAATATTATTTTATAAGTGGCCGGAAAATGTTCTCGGAATGGGATGAGAGTTGGCGTGTGGTCTTATTATAGTGTAGATAGACCGCCTGCCAAGTTTCATCGCATTCGGAGTTCGTTTGATAGCCCAACGGATAATTATAGCGACATTATAGTCGGTCTAACGTCGGGTGTTTTCGGTCTCCGGAAATAGATGCCGGGCCCTCTCTCTCTCTTCTCCCCCTTGCAGTCTCGCCACAGCCCACCTAGTCCATCCTCCTTCCCCTCTTCGCTTCCGAAGTTGTCCGATGCGACCGCACGGTTCGAAACCCCCTCTGCACAGTGCATCGAACCCCTCACGTGCGCGTCCAAAATTGTCCCGAACCCGACCCGGGCAATCATCACCGTTGGATCCGGATCATCCCCAAACATCTACAAAACATCTCCATTTTGTTAATTGGACTTCCTAACATATTTTTCTTGACCATCCGATTAAGATCGGAGGGATCAAATGCCCCTAAACTTAGCCCTTTTGCTATATATAGATCTACCAATAGCCTATTTTGGGCAAACCCTAGAAATTAGGAGGCTTGTCCCATTAGTCCAATTCAGCTGCCGCCACATTCTAAATCCCCCTCGAAACCTCCCCCTGCCGGATCCAACCAACCAGTGCTCCTCCTTGGATCCCGCAGCGCACCCACCAACCAAAGCTTCTCCCGATCCTCTCTGTCCCATCCACCCCATCGATCGACTTGTCCTTCTCCTCACTTCTCCCTCAACCGGACGTCGCCACCGGCGACCAGCACCCCCAGGCCGGCCTTGTCTCCCTTCTCCTCGGTCGTCTCTTTCCGTTTCTCCTTCCCCGTGCTCACCCGCTCTTCCGTCATCGTCTGCCTGCAGGGAACGAGGAGGACGTCGTCCGACGCCATGGACGGCCTCGAGCTCGTCCCCATCGCCAGCCTCCTCTCCTGGAAATATCCAGCCTCATCCTGCCTCCGTCTCCCCTGGTTATGCGAGAGCTCAAGGACGAGGACGAGCCCCTTGCCTCGTCTCGATCCTGTGGATCCGAATGCCCAGCGCCGCTCGTCGTCGTCCGCCAGGATTCTGCACCCCGCCGAGTTCCCTGCCGCGCCGCTGGAGCTCCATTCCCGTGCCCAGATTCGCCGGATCCCGCCGTCCCAGTCCCTTCCGGCCGGTCCTCGCCGGAGCCCTCGCCGGTCTTCGCGCCATCACCGGCCTCCCCTGCATCCTGCATCGAGCACGAGAGGAACGCATGCAGCCAGCGCCTCCGCTCACCTGCGTTGACCGGAGTGCTGCGATGGCCTGCCTCTTTGCCTCGATCCGGCCCAACTCCCCCCCAAGCCCGCCAGCGCCAGATCGAACCAAGGCCCAGCTGCGCCCCAGCGTGCCTCCTCTTCACCGTTTTGGGCCAGACCCACTGGGTGAGGCCACACCCCTACGCCCCACCTTTTATTTTTTTTATGTTGGGCTTGTCTCAGTTTCGACCCATATAGTGTTTTTCCATGTCTGCGAAATTTACCTATTATCCAGAGTTTGCCTGTTTTACAGAAAGCCCCCTAATCTTCATGCATTTAATAACTTCACAACCGTGCATCGGATCTAAATAAATTATATGTGAAACTTGCTTAGAATTTCATCTAGTTTCATAATATGCAACTTTCATCTATGTTTAAAATGTTTAAAATGCTGTTTGATTAAATTTGCTAGATGGCATGTTAAAATGATTTATTTCATAGCTAAATAACCGTAGCTCGGATTTTAATAAACTTTATATGTAATTGGGGTAGAAAAATGTCTAGTTTAACATGGTGGCTTCATTTTGCATGCTTAACAACTCTAAAATTATGTTTAGGGCAGAACAGTACCTAACCTAATATATGCACATGAGGAGTTTCCGGATTTGTTGTTTGTTGTTCCCGGCCTCATTTAAACTTGACTAGATGGTATAGTTTTGTTTTGCTTCACCTCTTGCCATGCTTAACAACATTTAATATTGTTGAGTACCTAACCGGGAGAGAACTAAATAATTGACGTGGTGTTTCGTCAATATACAACTCGTTGCATATTAAGCTCCACTTAATTTGTAGTGTTGTTTGTTGCACTTTGCCATGCCATGCCCTCTTTAAACCGGACATGCATCATACTTGTTTGCGCATCATGCCATGTCTATGTGGTGGTTGTTTACTAGGTTGTTTGCTCTTTTCCGGCATTGCTTCTTCGGGTTGGTTCCGATAACGTCGCGTTTGTGAGGACCCGTTCGTCTACGTCCCTTTGTCTTCTTCTTGGACTCGTTCTTCTTCCTTGCGGGATTTCAGGCAAGATGATCATACCCTCGAAATCACTACTATCTTTGCTTTGCTAGATGCTCGCTCTTTTGCTATGCCTATGCTGCGATACCTACCACTTGCTTATCATGCCTCCCATATTGTTGAACCAAGCCTCTAACCCACCTTGTCCTAGCAAAACGTTGTTTGGCTATGTTACCGCTTTGCTCAGCCCCTCTTATAGCGTTGTTAGTTGTAGGTGAAGATTGAAGTTTGTTCCTTGTTGGAACATGGAGATGTTGTTCCTTGTTGGAACATGTTTACTTGTTGGGATATCACATTATATCTTATTTAATTAATGCATCTATATACATGGTAAAGGGTGGAAGGCTCGGCCTTATGCCTGGTGTTTTGTTCCACTCTTGCCGCCCTAGTTTCCATCATATCGGTGTTACGTTCCCGGATTTTGCGTTCCTTACGCGGTTGGGTAATAATGGGAACCCCTTGACAGTTCGCCTTAAGTAAAGCTCTTCCAGCAATGCCCAACATTGGTTTTACCATTTGCCACCTAGCCTTTTCCTTTCCCTTGGGAGTCGCGCTCCTGAGGGTCATCATTATTTTACCCCCCGGGCCAGTGCTCCTCTGAGTGTTGGTCCAACTGAGCAATGTCCGGGGCTACCAGGGGCAACTCTGGGCTGGCCTACCCGACATCTGGCTCATCTGAGTGTGCCCTGAGAAAGAGATATGTGCAGCTCCTATCGGGATTTGTTGGCACATTAGGGCGGTGTTGCTGGTTTAGTTTTACCCTGTCGAAATGTCTTGTAGAACCGGGATACCGAGTCTGATCGGAACGTCTCGGGAGGAGGTATATTCCTTCGTTGACCGTGAGAGCTTGTGATGGGCTAAGTTGGGACACCCCTGCAGGGATTTGAACTTTCGAAAGCCGTGCCCGCGGTTATGGGCAGATGGGAATTTGTTAATGTCCGGTTGTAGATAACTTGAACCTTAATTTAATTAAAATGAGTCAACTGCGTGTGTAACCGTGATGGTCTCTTTCCGGCGGTGTCCGGGAAGTGAACACGGTGTTGGAGTTATGCTTGATGTAGGTTGTTTTAGGATCACTTCTCGATCATACTTTCACGACCGTGCTTTGCCTTCTCTTCTCGCTGTTATTTGCGTATGTTAGCCACCATATATGCTAGTCGCTTGCTGCTGCTCCACCTCATACCTCTACCTTACCTATAAGCTTAAATAGTCTTGATTGCAAGGGTGCGAGATTGCTGAGTCCCCGTGGCTCACAGATACTTCCAAAACCAGTTTGCAGGTGTCGATGAGTCCGTGCAGATGACGCAACCCAGCTCAGGAGGAGCTCGATGAAGATCTGTCCTTTGTGTTGTTTTCGTTCTAGTTGATCAGTAGTGGAGCCCAGTTGGGGTTGATCGGGGGCCTTGTCGCATTTGGGGTTCTTCTTTTATTTTGGTTCCGTAGTCGAACCTTGATTGTATTTGGATGTTGTAATGCTTTATTCATGTAATTGTGTGAAGTGGCGATTGTAAGCCAACTATGTATCTTTTTCTCGTATTGTATTACTTGAGTTGTGTGAAGATTACCTCACTTGCGACATTGCTTTCAATGCGGTTATGCCTCTAACTCGTGCTTCGACACGTGGGAGATATAGCCGCATCGAGGGTGTTACAAGTTGGTAATCAGAGCCTTCCCCGACCTTAGGAGCCCCCATTGCTTGATCGTTTTTAGCAGCCGAGTTTGAGTCTAGAAAAATGTTTTGAGTCATTTAGGAATTATATATTGGAGAATTTAGGAATTATTTTTACTTCCCAGTCTCCTCATCGCTCTGGTAAGGCATCCTGATGTAGAGTTTTGACTCTTCTCTTCTCAAATTTCACTAAAAAAAATTTAGGATCACGCGGGTATCTTGGAATCGTTCCGATGGTTTTGTGACGAGAACATTGTCTTGGTGCCTCCTGTCAGGGGTTTTGTGGCAGTGTCCCGGGGAGTTGAGCTCCGAGGTGTTGTCGTCACAATTTTATCGTTGCAGTTCTGGCATACCTGAGTTTAGTACGCCGACATCGAAAATCTCTTTTATGCAGTTCGTTGGTGAGATAACCTCGACGCCACCCAGTACTGGGGCGGGAGTTCGGGAGTATCACCATAACTTGTATAACGGATGCTTTTTGAAGGTTGAGGTAGTTGGTTTCCGAAGTTTTTCTCGGTTATGTGTTGAAGGATGGATACAGCTGGATGTAGGATTTGCTAGTTTTGGGTGAGATATTATGCTTCCCCTGTATCCCCAACACCTGATTGCATAACTGGGAAAATTTTGTGCGAATTCAAGTAGCTCTTAGGATATCTTTCCGACAGATGTATGATTTGAAATTGGGGTTCGACGTCTAGTGGTCCGCCTATTCACGGTCGGTTTTACAGTGGTCTCGTTGTGTCTTAGAGAGTCCTTGGCTATGCCGACTCGGGGACGCTTCGTATGTCATGTGCACTGCCTTGTACATGATGGTGCTGTACGATCAAGCCCGTGTAGGCCCCACCACGAAAACTTCAGACGAAATCTCTATCATATATTTGTTCCGGCTTATTTTGCAAGCCAATCCTTTGTTTTGTTTTGAGTTGTGGTATTCGAGTTGCTTCAATGTCAAGTGTTTGATTCCATACCTTCCCCAAATGGTGTTCTCATACTCCGATGCGAATACTAGTCCTTCTCGATCATCAAGATTGTCTTATCAATCCTTTTCAACCGGGATGTTTTCTCTTCAAGTGGATCCGATCATTTCAACATCCGCAAGATCCAATCTCAACTTTCTCAATGGTGTTGTTTTCTTCCATCCCAAGTTGCCTTTGTTTTCCTACCCACCCACCCTTTTTCTTCGAGGACTCGGATTTCTTTATCAAATATCCATTTTATTATGGAAGTCTCTCCATTCTTCTTCCTTCATGTTCGTACCCGGTGATGCTCATGAAGGTTTGAACGAAGTTTCTAGTTCACCATTATCCATTCTTTTTCTTCTCCGGTGGAACCAATTCAAGCTTTCGGTGTTGATCATATTCTTTTCCGAATTTCAATGTTTTCTCATGCTGGTGCAATTCTTAATCGTTCACCTCTCGCTATTCTATTATTCCGGAGTGCTCAAGATATCTCGAAGATTCGTGTTTTCCACTCTGCTTTCGTTCAAGCTCTTTCGAGGATGTTATCTCTTTCAAGCCATTTAATTCAACCGGTGCATTCTCCTTTTTCAAGTAATCGTTCAACGGTGTTTCTTTTGAGTGGGCCCTAACCCACAGGCCTTTTTCCAGGATCTATCCTGACTCTTCTTATTTTCCCGGAGCTATTCCCAAATTATTTTCAAAGTTTAACGTAAGAATGAGTTATCATTAGTCAATTGCCTTCTCCAAGATCTTTCAAATTCTTTTCATCATTGGTTCAACCTTTATAATTTTTCATCCTGGAGTATCTCAACAATTCTTGGTGGTGTTTCTCATCATCATTCTCAGATTTTGAAGACTGAAGAAGAGTTTCTCTTTAATCTTGCTCCATTCTCTTCAAGATTCGTGATTCTAGCTTGTTGCCATCCTCTCGTAATTGTTTTGATCATGAGAATTCTTTTCACCTATCTGGAGCATTTCAAGAGTCTTCTCATTTTGTTATCCGGAGTCCATCAATTCAGGTTTATTCATTCTCAGCTGTCAGTTATCATTCTCCTATCTTACCGGTGCTTCGTTCCAGTAATCTCTAATCAGTTCGTGATCCCTTCATTCTCTTGTATCTAAATTCTCTCAAGCATCTTCATTCATTTGCAATTTCTTCCTGGTTGTTTCGTTATCTTTTATTCGTTCATTTCCAATTGTACGGCGGTTCGTTCAAGATTTTCTTCCATGGTCATCATATTAATTCATTCGTTGTTTCCAAATCCTACTAGTGGTTCGTTGAAGACCTTCTCAAGTTTACGCTATATCTATCTTAATCCTTTCTACAGGAATAAGTAGTATGCCAAAATCCATTGCTTGTCATCAATTTGATTTGGTGAAGGATAAGCATAATGTAATTCTTATTATGGTTTCATCCAAGTGATTAATTCCTTATTCTGGAGGTGCATCATATCACATTCTGGGTTTGAGATGCTTTATATTTTCTTTTTCTGGAGTTCCTAGCTCTCGCAATTACATCACCACAGAGATTCATTTAAATCATTGCAAGTCTTCACCTTGTGTTTCCATCTTCTCTTGCCTTCCGTCTGAGCATTCTTTTGTTTACCGGAGTTCTTCATGGAGGCTCTACATGATGGTTCATCAAGGATTTATTTCCGTCTAGAAGTTTTTCATTGAGTTTCTTTTCTAAGGAGCTCAAGCTTTCTTCATCTTGCAATCCGAAGTGCATTTCTTTCTACCATATCATTGGAGGTGGTTTTACATCATTCTTGATATCTGAGTTCATGTTTCATGATTCACAGGTTGTTAAGAATGGGGTATTGTAAATCCATCAATCTCTTCATTAGAGTTATCTTGGGTTATATTTCACCTAAAACTTTCGCTAAGGATTGTTGCTAATTATGGTGCTTATAAAGGACCCAAGCTCTTCTTTATCCTCCCTGTGAAATACTTTCTTGTCTCCTTGTTCATACCAATCCAATTCTTTTTCCCGTGAGTGGCAGGTTGTCACCTCATAATATGAGATGTATTCCATAAGACCATACCAAGATTATTCCTTTTGTTGTTGTTTTTCCAACAACTCTGTTTGACCCTTCTCCTAAAGATGCCTTTTCAAACTCTTTTGTGACAGAAGTTGGCTTTTTCTTCTACATTCTTTTATCTCAGTGATCTATCTTCTATTTCTCTCTTCCGGAGGCATTGCGATTTTGCTTTTTTCAAGCTATCATTTTGTTCTGTCAAAATCATGCTTCTTTCTTTTGCTTATCCATTTAACCGGAGTGTCGTGTCCTCTGCTCAAGTTCTTTTCATCTTATCAAGTCTTGTATCACTTTTCAACCGGAGTGCTGACCGAAGTTGTTCTTCCTTGTTCCTCTTTGCTAACGGAGTGCTTTCAACTTAATTTATCTCCGTTGTATTCTTTTCTCGAAGTGGATGAACCTTTTCAAGGTTCGTGGTTTCACTCGTTTGTCAAAGAAGCAACTTAGTTTTACCTCTCCTCTTCCTCTTCCGTTTTCCCTCCGGTGCCATTCTAGATCTCGGGACGAGATCCTCTCGTAGTGGTGGAGTGTTGTAACGCCCCGAGACCGATGTGCCAGGGGTCCTCCAGTTATTCGCTGTTGTTGCCTTGTCATTTGCTTGCGTGTTGCATCTTATCATGTCATCATGTGCATTGCATTATCATGTTTTCAAAACTTGCATCCGTCCCGGTCTCCTCATTCCTTCCGTTGTCCGTCTTGAGCCCAGACACACTTGCACACACCTGCGGCATGTCCAAAATATTATTTTATAAGTGGCCGAAAAATGTTCTTGGAATGGGATGAGAGTTGGTGTGTGGTCTTATTATAGTGTAGATAGACCGCCTGGCAAGTTTCATCGCATTCGGAGTTCGTTTGATAGCCCAACGGTTAACTATAACGACATTATAGTCTTTCGGTCTCCAGAAACATATGCCGGGCCCTCTCTCTCTCTTCTCCCCCTCGCAGTCTCGCCACAGCCCACCTAGTCCATCCTCCTTCCCCTCTTTGCTTCCGGAGTTGTCCGATGCGACCGCACGGTCCGAAACCCCCTCTGCACAGTGCATCGAACCCCTCACGTGCGTGTCCGAAATTGTCCCGAACCCGACCCGGGCAATCGTCACCGTTGGATCCGGATCATCCCCAAACATCTACAAAACGTCTCCGTTTTGTTAATTGGACTTCCTAACATATTTTTCTTGACCGTCTGATTAAGATCGGAGGGATCAAATGCCCCTAAACTTAGCCCTTTTGCTATATATAGATCTACCAATAGCCTATTTTGGGAAAACCCTAGAAATAAGGAGGCTTGTCCCATCAGTCCAATTCAGCCGCCGCCACATTCCAAATCCCCCTCGAAACCTCCCCCTGCCGGATCCAACCAACCAGTGCTCCTCCTTGGATCCCGCAGCGCACCCACCAACCAAAGCTTCTCCCGATCCTCTCTGTCCCATCCACCCCATCGATCGACTTGTCCTTCTCCTTGCCTCTCCCTCAACCGGACGTCACCGCCGGCGACGAGCACTCCTAGGCCGGCCTTGTCTCCCTTCTCCTCGATCGTCTCTTTCCATTTCTCCTTCCCCATGCTCACCTGCTCTTCCGTCGTCGTCTGCCTGCAGGGAACGAGGAGGACGTCATCCGACTCCATGGACGGCCTCGAGCTCGTCCCCATCGCCAGCCTCCTCTCCTGGAATCTCCAGCCTCATCCCGCCTCCGTCTCCCTGGTTATGCGAGAGCTCAAGGACGAGGACGAGCCCCTTGCCTCGTCTTGATCCTGTGGATCCGAATGCCCAACGCCGCTCGTCGTCGTCCGCCAGGATTCTGCGCCCCGCCGAGTTCCCTGCCGCGCCGCTGGAGCTCCATTCCCGTGCCCAGACTCGCCGGAGCCCTCGCCGGTCTTCGCGCCATCGCCAGCCTCCCCTGCATCCTGCATCGAGCAGGAGAGGAACGCACGCAGCCAGCGCCTCCGCTCGCCTGCATTGACCGGAGTGCTGCGATGGCCTGCCTCTTTGCCTTGATCCGGCCCAACTCCCCCCAAGCCCACCAGCGCCAGATCGAACCAAGGCCCAGCTGCGCCCCAGCGTGCCTCCTCTTCACCGATTTGGGCCAGACCCACTAGGTGAGGCCACACCCCAGCGCCCCACCTTTTAATTTTTTTCTGTTGGGCTTGTCTCAGTTTCGGCCCATATAGTGTTTTTCCCTGTCTGCGAAATTTACCTATTATCCAGAGTTTGCCTGTTTTATAGAAAGCCCCCTAATCTTCATGCATTTAATAACTCCACAATCGTGCATCGGATCTAAATAAATTATATATGAAACTTGCTTAGAATTTCATCTAGTTTCATAATATGCAACTTTCATCTATGTTTAAAATGTTTAAAATGTTGTTTGATTAAATTTGCTAGACAAAATGATTTATTTCATAGCTAAATAACCGTAGCTCGGATTTTAATAAACTTTATATGTAATTGGGGTAGAAAAATGTCTAGTTTAACATGGTGGCTTCATTTTGCATGCTTAACAACTCTAAAATTATGTTTAGGGTAGAACAGTACCTAACCTAATATATGCACATGAGGAGTTTCCGGATTTGTAGTTTGTTGTTCCCGGCCTCATTTAAACTTGACTAGATGGTATAGTTTTGTTTTGCTTCACCTCTTGCCATGCTTAACAACATTTAATATTGTTGAGTACCTAACCGGGAGAGAACTAAATAATTGACGTGGTGTTTCGTCAATATGCAACTCGTTGCATATTAAGCTCCACTTAATTTGTAGTGTTGTTTGTTGCACTTTGCCATGCCATGCCCTCTTTAAACCGGACATGCATCATACTTGTTTGCGCATCATGCCATGTCTATGTGGTGGTTGTTTACTAGGTTGTTTGCTGTTTTCCGGTGTTTCTTCTTCGGGTTGGTTCCGATAACGTTGCGTTTGTGAGGACCCGTTCGTCTACGTCCGTTTTTCTTTTTCTTGGACTCGTTCTTCTTCCTTGCGGGATTTCAGGCAAGATGATCATACCCTCGAAATCACTACTATCTTTGCTTTGCTAGATGCTCGCTCTTTTGCTATGCCTATGCTGTGATACCTACCACTTGCTTATCATGCCTCCCGTATTGTTGAACCAAGCCTCTAACCCACCTTGTCCTAGCAAAACGTTGTTTGGCTATGTTACCGCTTTGCTCAGCCCCTCTTATAGCGTTGTTAGTTGCAGGTGAAGATTGAAGTTTGTTCCTTGTTGGAACATGGAGATGTTGTTCCTTGTTGGAACATGTTTACTTGTTGGGATATCACATTATATCTTATTTAATTAATGCATCTATATACATGGTAATGGGTGGAAGGCTCGGCCTTATGCCTGGTGTTTTATTCCACTCTTGCCGCCCTAGTTTCCGTCATATCAGTGTTATGTTCCCGAATTTTGCGTTCCTTACGCGGTTGGTTAATAATGGGAACCCCTTGACAATTCGCTTAAGTAAAGCTCTTCCAGCAATGCCCAACATTGGTTTTACCATTTGCCACCTAGCCTTTTCCTTTCCCTTGGGAGTCGCGCTCCTGAGGGTCATCATTATTTTACCCCCCCCCCCCCGGGCCAGTGCTCCTCTGACTGTTGGTCCAACTGAGTGATGTCCGGGGCTACCAGGGGCAACTCTGGGCTGGCCTAGCCGACGTCTGGCTCATCTGAGTGTGCCCTGCGAAAGAGATATGTGCAGCTCCTATCGGGATTTGTCGGCACATTCGGGCGGTGTTGCTGGTTTAGTTTTACCCTGTCGAAATGTCTTGTAGAACCGGGATACTGAGTCTGATTGGAACGTCTCGGGAGGAGGTCTATTCCTTCATTGACTGTGAGAGCTTGTGATGGGCTAAGTTGGGACACCCCTGCAGGGATTTGAACTTTTGAAAGTCGTGCCCGCGGTTATGGGCAGATGGGAATTTGTTAATGTCTGGTTGTAGATAACTTGAACCTTGATTTAATTAAAATGAGTCAACTGCGTGTGTAACCATGATGGTCTCTTTCCGGCGGCGTCCGGGAAGTGAACATGGTGTTGGAGTTATGCTTCACGTAGGTTCTTTTAGGATCACTTCTTGATCATACTTTCACGACCGTGCTTTGCCTTCTCTTCTCGCTCTTATTTGCGTATGTTAGCCACCATATATGCTAGTCGCTTGCTACTGCTCCACCTCATACCTTTACCTTACCTATAAGCTTAAATAGTCTTGATCGCGAGGGTGCGAGATTGCTGAGTCCCCGTGGCTCACAGATACTTCCAAAACCAGCTTGCAGGTGCTGATGAGTCCGTGCAGATGACACAACCCAGCTCAGGAGGAGCTCGATGAAGATCTGTCCTTTGTGTTGTTTTCGTTCTAGTTGATCAGAAGTGGAGCCCAGTTGGGGTTGATCGGGGGCCTTGTCGCATTTGGGGTTCTTCTTTTATTGTGGTTCCGTAGTCGGACCTTGATTGTATTTGGATGTTGTAATGCTTTATTCATGTAATTGTGTGAAGTGGCGATTGTAAGCTAACTATGTATCTTTTTCTCCTATTGTATTACTTGGGATGTGTGAAGATTACCTCACTTGCGACACTGCTTTCAATGCGGTTATGCCTCTAAGTCGTGCTTCAACACGTGGGAGATATAGCCGCATCGAGGGCATTACACGGGGCGAGGTGGAGGCTGCCGATTGGGTGGTGCTGAAAACGAAGGAGGAAGTGGTGGCTGGCAGTGGATCAGGGAAGATCCCGATGATGGAGAAGATAGTGGCGGCGCCGAGAGGACAAGAGGGCTAGGATCTAGGGTTTGACCCGATTTGGAATGAGATAGCTTATATATAGGGAAAGGGGATGGTTTGGAGCTCTCTGATTTAGATCGAACGACTCCGGGATAAATATGTTAGGGAGTCCAAATAAGAAATTGATGATATTTTAGGGATGTTTGGAGATGATCCGGACCCATCGGTAATGATTGCCTGGGTCGGGTTCGGAGAAGTTTTCGGACGCGCGGGAGGGGTCGATGCACTGTGCAGAGAGACTTCGGTTTAGGCAAGAGAGAAAACGAAGAACAAGGTTGCAAGTGTGGTTGGACTTGAAACGGCCAATGATGACAAGGGAGAGACGCGACAACTACCGACAGATGCAAGTTTACGAAAACATGCGGATGCAATGCGCATGATGGCATGATGAAATTCAACAAAAAAATAATTAACATAACTGACACGCAAAACATGGAAGGAAACTAGAGCGTCGGTCTCGGGTCGTTACAACTCTCCTCCACTTACAAGAGATCTCGCCCCGAGATCTAGGGATGGCACCGGAGAAAAGCGGAAGAGGAAGAGGTAAAACAAAGTTGCTTCATTGACAAACGAATGAAACCACGAACCTTGAGAGGTTGAACAAATTGAAAGAATGAATACAATGGAGATGAATAAGATTGCAAACAGTCTATTGTACAAGAGGAACGAACAAGAGGAACAAGGAATATGACGAGAACAAAGAGGCTGAAGGGATAAGATAGGCTTTGAAACCATTCTGGTTAAATCGAGATGGACATATAATAAGAACGAAAGAATTCGAACAACACTCTGGTTGACAAGAGAGGGAAGACTTGATAAGATGAAAGGAACTTGAAAAGAGTACACAACAATCCGGTTAACTGGATAAGGATGGAAAAGATCATGATCTTGGCAGAACGAGTGTTGGGTCGAAGAGAGCAACATCACAATGCCTCCAGAATGAAAGAATAGAAGTTGGACCATTGGACAGAAAAGAATTGAGAATAAAATGACATCTTCTACCACATTTGAATTTGAAAAGCATCCTTACAAAGAAGGATTGAACGGAGTTGTTGGAAAATCAACAACGAAAAGAATAAGCTTGTTGTGGGATTATGGAAAACATGTCAGAATTATGAGGTGACAACCTGCCACTCATGGGAAAAAATATTTGATTGAGAGCTAGAAAAGATAGAACGCTTTTTCCACCGAGGTGATAAGGAGAAAACTTGGATCATAGATAATCACCACAAAGAGCAACATTCCTTAGGGAAGGCTGTAGGTGAAATATCACCCAAGATAACTCCAACAATGAGATTGATGGATTTAAAATATCTCACCCTTGCTAATTTTTGAATCATGAAACACGAACGGAAATTGTCAAGAATGACATATCACCATCTCAAAAGGTAAGGTAGAAAGAATTTCACTTCGGATGCAAGATGAAGAATGCTTGAACTCCTCAAAACAAAACATGTGTTGACCACCATATTTATTTTATAGTATAGCTTGGCGGATCTTACCTTCGAGAGAACTCTTGACAAACAATTAAAGATTGAAAGGAATCCTTGACGAACCACCATGTTGAGCCTTCGTGAGAACTTCAGTAATAAAAGAATGATCAAATAAAAGGAAAGTTGAAAAGAACTCCGGTAGAAGCCTGGCAATGATTCAGATGGAGCTTCATGATGATATAATGAGAAAACTTGGAACTCTGGAAAAAGGAACAGATGAAACACTAGAACCAAGAATTTATTCATCATGACCAATCTCTAGAACAAAAGGATTAAATCACCTTGATGAAATAAGAATAAGAATTATGTCATGCTTATCCTCATCAATTTTAATTGATGACAAGCAACGAATTTGGCATACTCCTTATTCTCATTGAAAAAGGATTGAGGAGAGATATAGCGCAAACTTGGGAAGGTCTTCAATGAACCACCGGTAGGATTTCTGAAAGAACGAATTGATTGGTGCGAAAACAAAGGAAGAGGAATCTTGAACGAACCGCCTTAAGAATTGAAAATGATTGAACAAAAGAGAACGAATCACCGGTAAGAATTAGAAAACAAATGCAAATACTTGAGTGAATTTGATACAAGAGAACGAATAGATCATGAACTGATCACTACTAGGAAAAGGCCTACTAGTGGCGCACCAGTTTTGCCTACTAATGGCGCACTACTGGTGCGCCACTAGTACCACGCCACTAGTATTTTTTTTACTAATGGCGCACCACTGGTGCGCCATTAGTATACCAGATACTAATGGTGCACCTGTAGTGCGCCATTAGTATGCCTAGAGGTGCGCCATTACTATCTGACTTAGTAGGCGCACCACATAGAAGTGCGCCATTAGTAATAATTTTTTTCAAAAAAAATAATAACTTTTTTTTCAAAAAAATTTAATTTTCAAAATAATTTTTTTATTTTTTTTCTTAATCTCGGGTAACTATGGCTTAATCTCGAGTCAATATGCTTAATCTCAGGTCAAATTGCACTCCGTGGTCAAACTTTCCGAAAGGTCACCCATCCTCACACTACTCAAGCCCAAGCATGCTTAACTTCAGAGTTCTATCCAACCCCAGCACCAGCTCACTTCACAGGCACTTGTTGATATTTCTAGCATATCAATCCTATTAAACCTTGTTGATGTTTAGGACTTTGTTCATGTTCATGAGTGTGATGAAATTTTGAAAAAATATTTCAAACTTCCGTTCATATTACGTATCATATTTTGAAAAAAAAATCCCGAAAAAAAAATCGAAACTAACTTTTTTTTTCTATTACTAGTGGCGCACCTAGCATACGGTGCGCCACTAGTAAGTTTGAATTTTTTTGAATTTTTTTGCCTCCAGATCTTAAAAGCCCCGTAACTTTTTTTCTGTTAGGTTTTTGAGGATTTTGAATATGTTTAACAGGGTTCCCTTGATTAAATTCGGATGTAACTTTTTGAGTAGATGATTTTTCATATAGAAAACTTTTTAATCCGAGTTCATATGCAAAAGTTATGCCCATTTTACAAATTCCAGAGAGATTTTGCAAATAAAGTCGAATTTCATATTTGTAAATTTTCCCAACAACTAGACAACATATCACATGGGAAACTTATTTTCATTTTTTTTTGACATTTTCATCATTTTCTTTTATTTTTTTTAAAACTGAAAAGGCGGTCCACATGGGGGGGTGGGTGCATGCGAGGAAATTTTTGGGCCAAGTTAGTAATGGCGCACTGTGGGAGTTGTGCGCCATTACTAGTTGAACTAGTAATGGCGCACCACTCCCACGGTGCGCCATTACTAGTTTTCAAAAAATATAAAAAAATTTGAAAAAAAAATTACTAGTGGCGCACCGTGGATGTGGTGCGTCATTACTAGTTTAACTAGTAATGGCGCACACTCCCACGGTGCGCCATTACTAGTTTTGAAAAAAAATTGAATAAAAATTACTAGTGGCGCACCGTGGATGTGGTGCGCCATTACTAGTTTAACTAGTAATGGCGCACCACTCCCACGGTGCGCCATTACTAGTTTAACTAGTAATGGCGCACCACTCCCACGGTGTGCCATTACTAGTTTTGAAAAAAATAAAAAAAATCTTGTTACTAATGGCGCACCGTGGATGTGGTGCGCCATTAGTATTTGGACAGTAATGGCGCACCAACACATGGTGCGCCATTAATATATAGTAGTGGCGCACCACATGTCTGGTGCGCCATTAGTGTCAATTTCATCTATAGCCCTTTTCCTAGTAGTGGATTATGTGATATTTGAACAATGCACCAGTAGATTTGGAGAACAATAGCTGAAAGCTGAGAATGAAGAATTATGAAATGATGGCATTCGGAGAAATAAAATGGAAACAACTCATGAAATGCTTCGGATGGGTATGAAAAGAATTTCTCACAATCAAAAATAATTATGAGGATGGCATGGAGGGAGCATGAATCTTCAAGAGAATGGACAAGATTTAAGAGAAACTCTTCTTCAGTCTTTAAAACTGAGAATGGCGAGGAGAAACACCACCAAATAGTTGAGACACTCCGGATGAATGAAAAGATAAAATGTTGAGCCAAAGATAAAGATAATTTAAAAGCGGTCTTGGAGAAGGCATAAGACTAATGGAGATCCATTCTTACGTCAAACTTTGAAAAGAATTTGAGAATAGCTCCGGAAAAATTAGAAGAGTTGATGTAGGGTGGAACCCTATACGGCCGATCTTTCATGAAAGGAGCGGATCCCAACTAAGAACACGAAGAACACGGGGAAGAACGGAGAGAAATCACAAGGAGAAACACTCAAGAACAAGTCCAATCACACATCCACTAGACAATCAAACACACAAGATCCACAAGGTACATGAACTACAAAGGGAAAGATACAAGGTAAGGTTCATCTCCATGAGGAGGTATTGATGGTAGAGTTCATACCAAATCCAAAGGAGATAGGGGCTTGAATCCTAGAAGGATCTTCCCACAAGGGGGTCTTGAATCCAAGG